>NC_080798.1:30803184-30890684 GCF_028018385.1 Neofelis nebulosa | reverse complement strand
ATACATTAGCGTTGTTACTCATTTTTACCATGGTGTAACATTTCTGTGATTTTAAACTGCAAAAGAAAGGGTCAAGGTTACCGAAATACTGAATTGTCACTGGAAGATATAAATTTCCAGTGTGACTTTGAGTGGTTAAGATTAAATTAAAACAAAACAAAGTAAAACAACCCCAAGGCAATTGTTTTACCTAAGTTGTTTTCAGTGGATTTAAGTGGCTATTATTGCATATGATTCACTGGTAATTGAGGGTATTTTTTCTTATTTTATTTGGGTTTGTTGGATATGCCAAGGCTAATAATTTCACAACCTATTAAGGCAACTGCTATCTGTCCATACAAGAAAAAACAAAACAAAACCAAAAACCAAAACAAAACACAACAGTCCTCCCGGGCCTTCAGTGTGGGGGGTTCCTCTGAGGATAAAATGTTACAGATGGGTCTATGCCAACTGACCTTCATCCCTGTGTTTTTCTGAGTATCATCACTGAATATAATTTCTTACACTGTTTGCTTTGTCCTCAGTTAAGAGCCAGCAAAATAGCTGCTATAATTATATCTCCTTAAGATGATGCCCATTTGATTGAAGGCTGGGCTGAAAATATACTCTACATTATCATATGAAAAAGCCACATAAAAGCCCTGAATTCATACTGCAGGGTGAACCCTGGTCCTAGTGATTCCAAATGAAGCGACAAAGTGCAAAAGGGGTTAGAGCACTTATTTGACCACAGACCCACTGAAATATCACTTTGATGAATGCAAACACATTTATTAGCATCTGCACTGAGAGATGTTTCATGTCACTGTCCCAGTGAAGGCTGTTTTAGCTGTAAAGAGAAGAAACCCACACCAAGATGGCTTAAGCCAGAAAGGGAATTTACTAGAAGTACACAGGGGTATGGGACAGAATACACCAGGGGCCAAGATAGTTGACAAAACTATCCAGAATCAAGGTTGATTCTTTTAGTTTCCCTCTGGGATCATGTGGTCTCTCATTTGTCTCTGCCTTTCTCTTTGTAACACCCTCACTCTCTTGCCGAGGCTCCTTGCTTCTTCTCTCTTCACGTGTTTCTCCTGCAGCCTTGCTTTGTGACACCTTAGTTGGAGCCACATGGGCAACCTTGGATTAGCATCCTTCGGTTAGTTCTGGGAGATGCAATCTGAGAAGTAGTTAGGGTCATGTCCTCTCCTGGTCTACACAGTGGTGGCTGTGGGACACTATTTGTGTCCTCCAAACATGGCTGCCAGGGCTCAAGCCTGTGGATAAGGGTAGTTCTGTGAGAAGAGGGGTTGTGGTAGAAAAGATGATTACTACAATTATCTTCAGATGATAACCCATGTATTCCTTTATTCATTCAGTCCACGAATATTTATCGAGTGCTGACTATGTGCCAGGCACTGGGGATACAGAAAAGAACAAAGATTCACTGAGAGAACAAAGCAGACACAATCCTTGACCTCGTGGAACATTCTGGAGTAGTGAGCCAAAAATAAATAAATAAATAAATAAATAAATAAATAAATAAATAAATACATACATATATTAGGGAGATAAGGTGATTAGGACTATGAAGCAAAATAAATTGGGAAGGGGAAAGAGGAGAGCCAGGAGGTTGGGGAAGGTGTGATTTTTAAGGGTTTGGTCAGGAATGCATCACTAAGAAGGTACTTTTTGAGCAAAGCCCTGAAGAAAGCAACTAAGGAAATTGTTGCTAAGGTATTGGATGCTTCATTCTGAGTTTATTTTTATTAACCGCCGCCCCCCCCCCCACCAACAGAAGCAGAAGATGATGATTTAAAATGTTCTTTCCCCCTTTGAAGTTCATTGTAGACGTCTCTTTTTCTAGGAAGTAGGGACAGTCCTGTTAAATCAACATTTATATTTGCCAGATATCTCAAGTGTCTGTAATTAGGGATCCCAGTTACAAATCGTGTTTCCTTGTATTTCAAAATTAAATAATGGACAATGCCAGTATTAGTTGGAGAAAATAAAGCAAACAAACAGACATGGTCTGAGTTTTACCCTTGAAGAAGGGAGTGGTGAAGTCATGTGAATCCAGCCAGCCTGGACCTTGAAATCAGCAGGTATTGAGATTATGTCAGGAAAGTTCTGCCCACTGGTTGCGGGAAGAAAGAGCTGAGTGGGGGGAAGATTGATTGGACAGGTTATTCTCCAGGGTATTTACAGTCAAATGCATCTAGGTAAGGAACAGTTGTATATTTTAATGGCTTCTGTTCAGTTATTATTTAACAGGTGATGAAAGCTTGAGCAAAGTAAAAATTCTCAAATCTTGATGGCTGTGGGTCTGTGTGGTTACCACTTTCCCCACTTTAGAACTGGATGATGGCACATCCATGTTAATAGCAGCATTATTCACAGTAGCTAAGAGGGGGAAGCAACCCAAAAGTCCATCAATAAAGAACATGGGTATGTATGGCAATGGGAATATTATTCAGTCTTAAAAAGGAAGGAAATTCTGACACCTGCTACCACATGGATGAGCCTTGAAGACATGATTCTAAGTGAAATAAACCAGACACAAAGAGACAAATATTGTATAATCTCACTTATATGAGGTGTCCAAAGTAGATCAGATTCCTTGAAGCAGAAAGTAGAAGTGTAGTTACCGGCAAAAAGGGGAGTTGCCATCCACCAGATAGAATATGAGTTTCAGTTTTGCATCATGAAAAAGTTCTGGAAATGGATTTCACAACACTGTGAATATAGTTAACACTCTTGAGCTGTGCACTTAAAATGGTTTGTGTTATGTGTTTTGTTTTGTTGTTTTTTTTTTTACCACAATTTAAAAAAAAAAAGGCAGACGGACCACGCCACCCCACAGTGAATCCCGCCCCTAGGAGAGGGGAAGAGAAGGCACACACCAGTCTGACTGTGGCCCCAGCAGTGGGCTGGGGCAGACATCAGGTCTGACTATGGCCCCTCCCACCAATGCAAGTTATTCAAGACAGCATAGGGGAAGTGCCCCGCAGTCCCACACCACTCCAGGGACTATCCAAAATGATGAAACGGAAGAATTCCCCTCAGAAAAATGTCCAGGAAACAACAACAGCTAATGAACTGATCAAAAAGGATTTAAACAATATAACAGAAAGTGAATTTAGAATAATAGTCATAAAATTAATCGCTGGGCTTGAAAACAGTATAAAGGACAGCAGAGAATCTCTTGCTACAGAGATCAAGGGACTAAGGAACAGCCAGGAGGAGGTAAAAAATACGATCAATGAACTGCAAAATAAAATTGAGACAACTACGGTTCGGATTGAAGAGGCAGAGAAGAGAATAGGGGAACTAGAAGATAAAATTATGGAAAAAGAAGAAGCTGAGAAAAAGAGAGATAAAAAAGTCCTGGAGTATGAGGGGAAAATTAGAGAACTAAGTCATGCACTAAAGAGAAATAATATACACATAATTGGTATTCCAGAGGAGGAAGAGAGAGGGAAAAGTGCTGAAGGTGTACTTGAAGAAATAATAGCTGAGAACTTCCCGGATCTGGGGAAGGAAAAAGGCATTAAAATCCAAGAGGCACAGAGAACTCCCTTCAGACATAACTTGAATTGATCTTCTGCACCACATATCATAGTGAAACTGGCAAAATACAAGGATAAAGAGAAAATTCTGAAAGCAGCTAGAGATAAACGTGCTCTAACATATAAAGGGAGACCTATAAGACTCGTGACTGATCTCTCTACTGAAACTTGGCAGGCCAGAAAGGAATGGCAGGAGATCTTCAATGTGATGAACAGAAAAAATAGCAGCCTAGAATACTTTATCCAGCAAGCCTGTCATTTAGAATAGGAGAGATAAAGGTCTTCCCAAATGAACTAAAACTGAAGGAATTCATCACCACTAAACCAGCCCTACAAGAGATCCTAAGGGGGATCCTGTGAGACAAAGTACCAGAGACATCTCTACAAGGATGAAACCTATGGACATCACAATGACTCTAAACCCATATCTTTCTATAATAACACTGAATGTAAATGGACTAAATGCGCCAACCAAAAGACATAGGGTATCAGAATGGATAAAAAAACAAGACCCATCTATTTGCTGTCTACAAGAGACTCATTTTAGACCTGAGGACACCTTCAGATTGAGAGTGAGGGGATGGAGAACTACTTATAATGCCACTGGAAGTCAAAAGAAAGCTGGAGTAGCCATACTTATATCAGACAAACTAGACTTTCAATTAAAGGCTGTAACAAGAGATGAAGAAGGGCATTATATAATAATCACAGGGTCTATCCGTTAGGAAGAGCTAACAATTATAAATGTCTATGCACCGAATACAGGAGCCCCCAAATATATAAAACAATTACTCACAAACAAGCAACCTTATTGATAAGAATGTGGTAATTGCAGGGGGCTTTAACACTCCACTTACAGAAATGGATAGATCATCTAGACACAAGGTCAATAAAGAAACAAGGACCCTGAATGATACATTGGATCAGATGGACTTGACAGATATATTTAGAACTCTGCATCCCAAAGCAACAGAATATACTGTCTTCTCAAGTGCACATGGAACATTCTTCAAGATAGATCACATACTGGGTCACAAAACAGCCCTTCATAAGTATACAAGAATTGAAATTATACCATGCATACTTTCAGACCACAATGCTATGAAGCTTGAAATCAACCACAGAAAAAAGTCTGGAAAACCTACAAAAGCATGGAGGTTAAAGAACACCCTACTAAATAATGAATGGGTCAACCAAGCAATTAGAGAATAAATTAAAAAATATATGGCAACAAATGAAAATGAAAATACAACAATCCAAACGCTTTGGGATGCAGCAAAGGCAGCCCTGAGAGGAAAATACATTGCAATCCAGGCCTATCTCAAGAAACAAGAAAAATCCCAAATACAAAATCTAACAGCACACCTAAAGGAAATAGAAGCAGAACAGCAAAGACAGCCTAAATCTAGCAAAAGAAGAGAAATAATAAAGATCAGAGCAGAAATAAACAATATAGAATCTAAAAAAACTGTAGAGCAGATCAATGAAAACAAGAGTTGGTTTTTTGAAAAAATAAACAAAATTGATAAACCTCTAGCCAGCCTTCTCAAAAAGAAAAGGGAGATGACCCAAATAGATAAAATCATGAATGAAAATGGAATTATTACAACCAATCCCTCAGAGATACAAGCAATGATCAGGGAATACTATGAAAAATTATATGCCAACAAACAGGACAACCTGGAAGAAATGGACAAATTCCTAAACACCCACACTCTCCAAAACTCAATCCAGAGGAAATAGAAAGCTTGAACAGACCCATAACCAGCGAAGAAATTGAATCAGTCATCAAAAATCTCCCAACAAATAAGAGTCCAGGACCAGATGGCTTCCCAGGGGAGTTCTACCAGACGTTTAAAGCAGAGATAATACCTATCCTTCTCAAGCTATTCCAAAAAATAGAAAGGGAAGGAAAACTTCCAGACTCATTCTATGAAGCCAGTATTACTTTGATTCCTAAACCAGACAGAGACCCAGTAAAAAAAGAGAACTACAGGCCAATATCCCTGATGAATATGGATGCAAAAATTCTCAATAGGATACTAGCAAATAGAATTCAACAGCATATAAAAAGAATTATTCACCATGATCACGTGGGATTCATTCCTGGGATGCAGGGCTGGTTCACAAATCAATCAACATGATACATCACATTAATAAAAGAAAAGATAAGAACCATATGATCCTGTCAATGGATGCAGAAAAGGCCTTTGACAAAATTCAGCAACGTTTCTTAATAAAAACCCTCGAGAAAGTTGGGATAGAAGGAACATACTTAAAGATCATAAAAGCCATTTATGAAAAGCCCACAGCTAACATCATCCTCAATGGGGAAAAACTGAGAGCTTTTTCCCTGAGATCAGGAACACGACAGGGATGTCCACTCTCACCGCTGTTGTTTAACATAGTGTTGGAAGTTCTAGCATCAGCAATCAGACAACAAAAGGAAATCAAATGCATCAAAATTGGCAAAGATGAAGTTAAGCTTTCACTTTTTGCAGATGACATGATATTTATTATACATGGAAAATCCGATAGACTCCACCAGAAGTCTGCTAGAACAGATACATGAATTTAGCAAAATTGCAGGATACAAAATCAATGTACAGAAATCAGTTGCATTCTTATACACTAATAATGAAGCAACAGAAAGACAAATAAAGAAACTGATCCCATTCACAATTGCACCAAGAAGCATAAAATACCTAGGAATAAATCTAACCAAAGATGTAAAAGATCTGTATGCTGAAAACTATAGAAAGCTTATGAAGGAAATTGAAGAAGATATAAAGAAATGGAAAAACATTCCGTGCTCATGGGTTGGAAGAATAAATATTGTCAAAATGTCAATACTACCCAAAGCTATCTACACATTCAATGCAATCCCAATCAAAATCGCACCAGCATTCTTCTCGAAACTAGGACAAGCAATCCTAAAATTCATATGGAACCACAAAAGGCCCCGAATAGCCAAAGTAATTTTGAAGAAGAAGACCAAAGCAGGAGGCATCACAATCCCAGACTTTAGCCTCTACTACAAAGCTGTAATCATCAAGACAGCATGGTATTGGCACAAAAACAGACACATAGACCAATGGAATAGAATAGGAACCCCAGAACTAGACCCAAAATGTATGGCTAACTCATCTTTGACAAAGCAGGAAAGAATATCCAATGGAAAAAAGACAGTCTCTTTAACAAATGGTGCTGGGAGAACTGGACAGCAACATGCAGAAGAATGAAACTAGATCACTTTCTCACACCATTCACAAAAATAAACTCAAAATGAATAAAGGACCTGAATGTGAGACAGGAAACCATCAAAACCCTAGAGGAGAAAGCAGGAAAAGACCTTTCTGACCTCAGCCATAGCAATTTCTTACTTGACACATCCCCAAAGGCAAGGGAATTAAAAGCAAAAATGAAATACTGGAACCTTATGAAGATAAAAAGCTTCTGCACAGCAAAGGAAACAACCAACAAAACTAAAAGGCAAACAATGGAATGGGAAAAGATACTTGCAAATGACATATCGGACAAAGGGCTAGTATCCAAAATCTATAAAGAGCTCACCAAACTCCACACCCGAAAAACAAATAACCCAGTGAAGAAACGGGCAGAAAACATGAATAGACACTTCTCTAAAGAAGACATCCGGATGGCCAACAGGCACATGAAAAGATGTTCAACGTCGCTCCTCATCAGGGAAATACAAATCAAAACCACACTCAGATATCACCTCACGCCAGTCAGAGTGGCCAAAATGAACAAATCAGGACACTATAGATGCTGGAGAGGATGTGGAGAAATGGGAACCCTCTTGCACTGTTGGTGGGAATGCAAACTGGTGCAGCCACTCTGGAAAACAGTGTGGAGGTTTCTCAAAAAATTAAAAATAGACCTACCCTATGACCCAGCA
Source organism: Neofelis nebulosa (assembly GCF_028018385.1). Taxonomy (NCBI): domain Eukaryota; kingdom Metazoa; phylum Chordata; class Mammalia; order Carnivora; family Felidae; genus Neofelis; species Neofelis nebulosa. The sequence continues at coordinate 30,883,214 of NC_080798.1, read as the reverse complement.
ATACACTGCTAGGAATTTACCCAAGGGATACAGGAGTACTGATGCCTAGGGGCACTTGTACCCCAATGTTTATAGCAGCACTCTCAACAATAGCCAAATTATGGAAAGAGCCTAAATGTCCATCAACTGATGAATGGATAAAGAAATTGTGGTTTATATACACAATGGAGTACTACGTGGCAATGAGAAAGAATGAAATATGGCCCTTTGTAGCAACATGGATGGAACTGGAGAGTGTTATGCTAAGTGAAATAAGCCATACAGGAAAAGACAGATACCATATGTTTTCACTCTTATGTGGATCCTGAGAAACGTAACAGAAACCCATGGGGGAGGGGAAGGAAAAAAAAAAAGAGGTTAGAGTGGAAGAGAGCCAAAGCATAAGAGATTCTTAAAAACTGAGGACAAACTGAGGGTTGATAGGGGGTGGGAGGGAGGGGAGGGTGGGTGATGGGTATTGAGGAGGGCACCTTTTGGGATGAGCACTGGGTGTTGTATGGAAACCAATTTGACAATAAACTTCATATATTGAAAAAAAAAAGAAGGATATTGGGATAAAAAGATAGGAGGAAATTGACAGCATTGTGGAGCAGCTGTACCAGCCCTTGACTGCCCATCTCCAGACTTCTTGCTGTGTAGTTTTTTTAAAAAAAGACCTACCCAGTCATTTTATTAAAAATAAAAGTAGATCATGGGTCCCTAAAGCTCACTTCCCTCCATCAGCTGGTCTTAAAATTTGGGTCCCCATTGTCTGTCAGTCCCCAGAAATTTTAGCCAATCTGGACCACTTAGGAAGCCTTGTGCAGCCCAGTCTCCCAGACTCACCTTCCCTCTTCTCCATCAGACTTTGTTGATACCATTATTTTGGGACAATTTTCCCATTCTGCATGTACATATTTCTTATGGTACTCAACTCTTCCTGTCTTGTATTGGAATTTAGGTATAAATATTTTCTCCCCAATTGTACTGTGAGTTCTTTGAAGTCAGGGAACATTATTTAAAAGTTACTGTATCTTCCATGGCACCATCAAAGTGCCAGGCACATAGCAAGTGTTTGGAATGCAAATAAGCAAAACCAAAAACATGGTCAGGGTTTTCAATCAAAGCTGAAATGGAAATGAATGAGCTTCTTAATAACACTCAATTGATTCCATTATTTTATTTTCAAGTCTGGATATATGGCATGTTGATATGAATCAAATAGAAGTCTCTGGGGTCATATTAAGGAAGAAATTCACTGAAGCCAAGTGGGTCAATTGCTTGGTTGTTCTGAATCATTAGCTAGTTAAGACCACTAACATAGAACTGATCATTTTTCCATATGGCATTTTCTTTTTTTTTTTTTTTTTTTAAGCATAAATCTTTTTTATTTTTATTTATTTTTTTTTTATTTTTATTTATTTTATTTTATTTTTTTTTTTATTTTTATTTTTTAATATATGAAATTTACTGTCAAATTGGTTTCCATACAACACCCAGTGCTCATCCCAAAAGGTGCCCTCCTCAATACCCATCACCCACCCTGCCCTCCCTCCCACCCCCCATCAACCCTCAGTTTGTTCTCAGTTTTTAACAGTCTCTTATGCTTTGGCTCTCTCCCACTCTAACCTCTTTTTTTTTTTTTTTTCCCTTCCCCTCCCCCATGGGTTTCTGTTACGTTTCTCAGGATCCACATAAGAGTGAAACCATATGGTATCTGTCTTTCTCTGTATGGCTTATTTCACTTAGCATCAAACTCTCCAGTTCCATCCACGTTGCTACAAAAGGCCATATTTCATTCTTTCTCATTGCCACGTAGTATTCCATTGTGTATATAAACCACAATTTCTTTATCCATTCATCAGTTGATGGACATTTAGGCTCTTTCCATAATTTGGCGATTGTTGAGAGTGCTGCTATAAACATTGGGGTACAAGTGCCCCTATGCATCAGTACTCCTGTATCCCTTGGATAAATTCCTAGCAGTGCTATTGCTGGGTCATAGGGTAGGTCTATTTTTAATTTTCTGAGGAACCTCCACACTGCTTTCCAGAGCGGCTGCACCAATTTGCATTCCCACCAACAGTGCAAGAGGGTTCCCGTTTCTCCACATCCTCTCCAGCATCTATAGTCTCCTGATTTCTTCATTTTGGCCACTCTGACTGGCGTGAGGTGGTATCTGAGTGTGGTTTTGATTTGTATTTCCCTGATGAGGAGCGACGTTGAACATCTTTTCATGTGCCTGTTGGCCATCCGGATGTCTTCTTTAGAGAAGTGTCTATTCATGTTTTCTGCCCATTTCTTCACTGGGTTATTTGTTTTTTGGGTGTGGAGTTTGATGAGCTCTTTATAGATTTTGGATACTAGCCCTTTGTCCGATGTGTCATTTGCAAATATCTTTTCCCATTCCGTTGGTTGCCTTTTAGTTTTGTTGGTTGTTTCCTTTGCTGTGCAGAAGCTTTTTATCTTCATAAGGTCCCAGTAATTCACTTTTGCTTTTAATTCCCTTGCCTTTGGGGATGTGCCGAGTAAGAGATTGCTACGGCTGAGGTCAGAGAGGTCTTTTCCTGCTTTCTCCTCTAAGGTTTTGATGGTTTCCTGTCTCACATTCAGGTCCTTTATCCATTTTGAGTTTATTTTTGTGAATGGTGTGAGAAAGTGGTCTAGTTTCAACCTTCTGCATGTTGCTGTCCAGTTCTCCCAGCACCATTTGTTAAAGAGACTGTCTTTTTTCCATTGGATGTTCTTTCCTGCTTTGTCAAAAATGAGTTGGCCATACGTTTGTGGGTCTAGTTCTGGGGTTTCTATTCGATTCCATTGGTCTATGTGTCTGTTTTTATGCCAATACCATGCTGTCTTGATGATGACAGCTTTGTAGTAGAGGCTAAAGTCTGGGATTGTGATGCCTCCTGCTTTGGTCTTCTTCTTCAAAATTACTTTGGCTATTCGGGGCCTTTTGTGGTTCCATATGAATTTTAGGATGGCTTGTTCTAGTTTCGAGAAGAATGCTGGTGCGATTTTGATTGGGATTGCATTGAATGTGTAGATAGCTTTGGGTAGTATTGACATTTTGACAATATTTATTCTTCCAATCCATGAGCAGGGAATGTCTTTCCATTTCTTTATATCTTCTTCAATTACCTGCATAAGCTTTCTATAGTTTTCAGCATACAAATCTTTTACATCTTTGGTTAGATTTATTCCTAGGTATTTTATGCTTCTTGGTGCAATTGTGAATGGGATCAGTTTCTTTATTTGTCTTTCTGTTGCTTCATTGTTCGTGTATAAGAATGCAACTGATTTCTGTACATTGATTTTGTATCCGGCAACTTTGCTGAATTCATGTATCAGTTCTAGCAGACTTTTGGTGGAGTCTATCGGATTTTCCATGTATAATATCATGTCATCTGCAAAAAGTGAAAGCTTGACTTCATCTTTGCCAATTTGGATGCCTTTGATTTCCTTTTGTTGTCTGATTGCTGATGCTAGAACTTCCAGCACTATATTAAACAGCAGCGGGGAGAGTGGGCATCCCTGTCGTGTTCCTGATCTCAGGGAAAAAGCTCTCAGTTTTTCCCCATTGAGGATGATGTTAGCTGTGGGCTTTTCATAAATGGCTTTTATGATCTTTAAGTATGTTCCTTCTATCCCGACTTTCTCAAGGGTTTTTATTAAGAAAGGGTGCTGGATTTTGTCAAAGGCCTTTTCTGCATCGATTGACAGGATCATATGGTTCTTCTCTTTTTTTTTGTTAATGTGATGTATCACGTTGATCGATTTGCGAATGTTGAACCAGCCCTGCATCCCAGGAATGAATCCCACTTGATCATGGTGAATAATTCTTTTTATATGCTGTTGAATTCGATTTGCTAGTATCTTATTGAGAATTTTTGCATCCATATTCATCAGGGATATTGGCCTGTAGTTCTCTTTTTTTACTGGGTCTCTGTCTGGTTTAGGAATCAAAGTAATACTGGCTTCATAGAATGAGTCTGGAGGTTTTCCTTCCCTTTCTATTTCTTGGAATAGCTTGAGAAGGATAGGTATTATCTCTGCTTTAAACGTCTGGTAGAACTCCCCTGGGAAGCCATCTGGTCCTGGACTCTTATTTGTTGGGAGATTTTTGATAACCGATTCAATTTCTTCGCTGGTTATGGGTCTGTTCAAGCTTTCTATTTCCTCCTGATTGAGTTTTGGAAGAGTGTGGGTGTTTAGGAATTTGTCCATTTCTTCAAGGTTGTCCAATTTGTTGGCATATAATTTTTCATAGTATTCCCTGATAATTGTTTGTATCTCTGAGGGATTGGTTGTAATAATTCCATTTTCATTCATGATTTTATCTATTTGGGTCATCTCCCTTTTCTTTTTGAGAAGCCTGGCTAGAGGTTTGTCAATTTTGTTTATTTTTTCAAAAAACCAACTCTTGGTTTCGTTGATCTGCTCTACCGTTTTTTTAGATTCTATATTGTTTATTTCTGCTCTGATCTTTATGATTTCTCTTCTTCTGCTGGGTTTAGGCTGCCTTTGCTGTTCTGCTTCTATTTCCTTTAGGTGTGCTGTTAGATTTTGTATTTGGGATTTTTCTTGTTTCTTGAGATAGGCCTGGATTGCAATGTATTTTCCTCTCAGGACTGCCTTCGCTGCGTCCCAAAGCGTTTGGGTTGTTGTATTTTCATTTTCGTTTGTTTCCATATATTTTTTAATTTCTTCTCTAATTGCCTGGTTGACCCACTCATTCGTCAGTAGGGTGTTCTTTAACCTCCATGCTTTTGGAGGTTTTCCAGACTTTTTCCTGTGGTTGATTTCAAGCTTCATAGCATTGTGGTCTGAAAGTATGCATGGTATAATTTCAATTCTTGTAAACTTATGAAGGGCTGTTTTGTGACCCAGTATATGATCTATCTTGGAGAATGTTCCATGTGCACTCGAGAAGAAAGTATATTCTGTTGCTTTGGGATGCAGAGTTCTAAATATATCTGTCAAGTCCATCTGATCCAATGTATCATTCAGGGCCCTTGTTTCTTTATTGACTGTGTGTCTAGATGATCTATCCATTTCTGTAAGTGGTGTGTTAAAGTCCCCTGCAATGACCACATTCTTATCAATAAGGTTGCTTATGTTTATGAGTAACTGTTTTATATATCTGGGGGCTCCGGTATTTGGTGCATAGACATTTATAATTGTTAGCTCTTCCTGATGGATAGACCCTGTAATTATTATATAATGCCCTTCTTCATCTCTTGTTACAGCCTTTAATTGAAAGTCTAGTTTGTCTGATATAAGTATGGCTACTCCAGCTTTCTTTTGGCTTCCAGTAGCATGATAAATAGTTCTCCATCCCCTCACTCTCAATCTAAAGGTGTCCTCAGATCTAAAATGAGTCTTTTGTAGACAGCAAATAGTTGGGTCTTGTTTTTTTATCCATTCTGATACCCTATGTCTTTTGGTTGGCGCATTTAATCCATTTACATTCAGTGTTATTATAGAAAGATACGGGTTTAGAGTCATTGTGATGTCTGTATGTTTTATGCTTGTAGTGATGTCTCTGGTACTTTGTCTCACAGGATCTCCCTTAGGATATCTTGTAGGGCTGGTTTCGTGGTGACAAATTCCTTCAGTTTTTGTTTGTTTGGGAAGACCTTTATCTCTCCTTCTATTCTAAATGACAGACTTGCTGGATAAAGGATTCTCGGCTGCATATTTTTTCTGTTTAGCACACTGAAGATATCGTGCCAAGCCTTTCTGGCCTGCCAAGTTTCAAAGGAGAGATCAGTCACGAGTCTTATAGGTCTCCCTTTATATGTGAGGGCACGTTTATCCCTTGCTGCTTTCAGAATTTTCTCTTTATCCTTGTATTTTGCCAGTTTCACTATGATATGTCGTGCAGAAGATCGATTCAAGTTACGTCTGAAGGGAGTTCTCTGTGCCTCTTGGATTTCAATGCCTTTTTCCTTCCCCAGTTCAGGGAAGTTCTCAGCTATAATTTCTTCAAGTACCCCTTCAGCACCTTTCCCTCTCTCTTCCTCCTCTGGGATACCAATTATGCGTATATTATTTCTTTTTAGTGTATCACTTAGTTCTCTAATTTTCCCCTCATACTCCTGGATTTTTTTATCTCTCTTTCTTTCAGCTTCCTCTTTCTCCATAACTTTATCTTCTAGTTCACCTATTCTCTCCTCTGCCTCTTCAATCCGAGCCGTCGTGGTTTCCATTTTGTTTTGCATTTCATTTAAAGCGTTTTTCAGCTCCTCGTGACTGTTCCTTAGTCCCTTGATCTCTGTAGCAAGAGATTCTCTGCTGTCCTGTATACTGTTTTCAAGCCCAGCGATTAATTTTATGACTATTATTCTAAATTCACTTTCTGTTATATTATTTAAATCCTTTTTGATCAGTTCATTAGCTGTTGTTATTTCCTGGAGATTCTTCTGAGGGGAATTCTTCCGTTTGGTCATTTTGGATAGTCCCTGGAGTGGTGAGGACCCGCAGGGCACTTCCCCCGTGCTGTGGTGTATAACTGGAGTTGGTGGGCGGGGCCGCAGTCCGACCTGATGTCTGCCCCCAGCCCACCGCTGGGGCCACAGTCAGACTGGTGTGTGCCTTCTCTTCCCCTCTCCTAGGGGCGGGATTCACTGTGGGGTGGTGTGGCCCGTCTGGTCTACTTGCACACTGCCAGGCTTGTGGTGCTGGGGAGCTGGCGTATTAGCTGGGGTGGGTAGGCAAGGTGCACGGGGGCGGGAGGGGCAGGCTTAGCTCGCTTCTCCTTAGGTGATCCACTTCAGGAGGGGCCCTGTGGCAGCGGGAGGGAGTCAGATCCGCTGCCGGAGGTTTGGCTCCGCAGAAGCACAGAGTTGGGTGTTTGCGCGGAGCGAGCAAGTTCCCTGGCAGGAACTGGTTCTCTTTGGGATTTTGGCTGGGGGATGGGCGGGGGAGATGGCGCTGGCGAGCGCCTTTGTTCCCCGCCAAGCTGAGCTCTGCCGTCCGGGGGCTCAGCAGCTCTCCCTCCCTTTGTCCTCCAGCCTTCCCGCTTTCTGAGCAGAGCTGTTAACTTCTGACCTCCCAGACGCTAAGTCGCGCTTGCTGTCGGAACACAGTCCGTCCGGCCCCTCCGCTTTTGCCAGCCCGACTCGGGGGCTCTGCTTGGCCGGCGAGCCGCCCCTCCGCCCCGGCTCCCTCCCGCCAGTCCGTGGAGCGCGCACCGCCTCGCCGCCCTTCCTCCCCTCTTCCGTGGGCCTCTCGTCTGCGCTTGGCTCCGGAGACTCCGTTCTGCTAATCCTCTGGCGGTTTTCTGGGTTCTTTAGGCAGGTGTAGGTGGAATCTAAGTGATCAGCAGGACGCGCGGTGAGCCCAGCGTCCTCCTACGCCGCCATCTTCCGGAACTCTCCTATATGGCATTTTCATCATATAGACCATAAGTTTGTAATTTCTTATGATATAAAAACCTCTGTTTTTAATGTTAATTTTATGAAAGTAGTACTTTTGTGTCTGGGGATGGAGAAAACACACAAAAATAACACAACTCTGACTAATTCAGTGATGCTTTAAATATCTCTCATATCTTATTAGTCATACACCTTCTACATATATTTGAAAAACAGCAGAATTTGATTGTGTGATGTATAATATTTACTCCAACAGGTAATGCACTTAGTACATATAGATTTTCAGAGCTCTTTCCAATGGAACCATTGATATAAATCCCAACTGACTAATAAATATCTATCAGAGGTCTAGCTTTCACACAGCAAAAAAGAGAACTGGATCCCATTTCAACAACTTCCAGCTAAATGTATTACTTTTCTTATCTACCTTCTCTGGGCAGGATATGAAGTCTTGCCCTCATAATACTCAGGGGAATCCTTTACTCATGGTTGTCCCCACTTTCTATAGTGAAACATAGATGTTTACTAAGAGTTCACATAAAGAACACGTGTCCAGCCAACTACAAATAATTTCATGACAACTAGACGGTATCTGGTATTAACGGCCAAGGCCTTCTTGCTCTGACATGCCTGCCTTTTGTTCTTATCTGACATCTACTTTTATCACACCGATCCTCCTCTGTGCATTATACCAGCCCAAATCCGTTAGTCTGAGTTTAGGGCCACTTCTTCACGGAGGCCTTGCTTCCTCCCAGCCTGGTAGGCTTCTGCTTTTCTAACGTCATGATTGCACTCATAATTCCAACCATCAGGATGGTCTGCCACAGACAGCAGAGATTTAGTTTTGTACATGTCTGTGTCCTTAGCACATACTAGCTGGTCAATACACATTTGTTCAAAAAATTAATGAATACCCTTGGTGTTTGACATTGAGCTCTATATTGGGCTGATCAGTTAATTGCAGAGGAATCTCAACTTCCCTCCAAAAATTACTCAAAAGTCAGAACTAAGATGTAGTCTGTATCAATTGTATTTGCCTGAAACACCAATGTCTGTTCTTTTTTGTGACTGTCCATATTTAATGCAAATGTGGAAATCTATTCATGTATTCTTTAATGTGTGATCTGAAAAAAGTGTCCCATCCCTCTTACTGCTGCACAGCTATTTTGCAATAGCTATTGATACTTATTTCCTAGAATTTGAGTCCTATGAGTGCAAGGACCTTGTTTACCCGGCTTCTGTGATGTTCCTATAATAGTACATGGCAGGCCCCAGAGAAATACTTCTTGTATGAATGAATGACTGTTGACTGACTGACTAATATAATTGTTGGGAAGAGGGTTATGACATGGGATGTGATTAAAATGCTCCACACAGAGGAGTGGGAAGTAGACTAGCTACCCCCACCCATTGCCTTTAGCATTGGCCAGATGGCATAGGAAGACCCATGTTTGATTCATGGATTTGCCTTGCTTTCCAAACGGACTCATTTTTCTTAAGGAAATCTCGAACTCCTTACATTCGAACCCCCCTCATATCTAATGTGTTATTCCCTGGACACTGGATTTTCTGTCTTGTTTCCACTTCGAGTTCAGAGAGAGAAACAAATTGAGCCTTGCAGGGACCTGGACACACACAAAAATGTGTATTTACTGCTCCTCATATTACCCTCATCAGCACTGTGGATTGTTGAGGAGGATAAATGAAGACATTATGGTTCAGGTTTGATCTCATTCCCCATTTGCATTCCCTAACAAAGAACAAGTCTGTGTTTCACTGTGATTGTATAATAGGAAGTAAAGGACTGTGGCTTATGTTACTTGGAGTTGATTTAAATTTTTATGAACCTGATACCTCTGAAAGGCAATAATCAAAATGAAACCATGGTAATTATTTTCATTTGAAAACATCAGAATGGTACCTCATTACATTCCGGTGAGTGACTCAAGAAGTATGGGAAGGAGAAGCATAAACTCCATTCTGAAAATACATTTCGTAAAATATTCAGCAAAGTCATGGAAGGAAGTACAAAGCCAGAGGTGACAATTTTCAATCAATATTCCAAATTCTTTTAATTAAGGATGTCTTGGGATTGCAGACTGTGCCGGGACATACATATGTATCTATAATAAACAAGATGTATTTTGCAGAAATGGATTTGGGTTTTGGCATCGGCTTGATAGGGAGATCAAAGCACTAGCTGGCATTAGAAGGATTTAGATACATTTGTCATAGGCAGCTGTTATGCTAATCTCATTTATGCAGTTGTCAGCTGATAGGCTCTGATGAGCCAGCTGAGTGGGAAAATCATTATTCCATCCCTATTGTGATAAGTGTTATTTATTACTGTCAAATGGTATTAATGTTTGATTCAAAGATGGGGAGTGGGCACCATCTACATGAAGTTCATCCATTCATGGTCAACTGCAACAAAAGGAATCGCTGAATTCCAGCCAAACGAACTTCATTTCTGGGTGAAAAAAGAATAATGGATTTAATTTGCATATGTTTTAAAAGGGTAATGAAGTAATATGATGTTTATCTTGGTTGAAGAGTGGTAATTTTCATTGGCGGGACTCCAGCCTCGTTGGAGCCATTGTGAGGCATTTACTGTTGGGTTGGTGTGGAAGGACTTTTCAAAGCAGCAGGTGCATTGGGGGTTGGGGGGGGGGGCAAGATGATTTATTCATTAGGCCAAAAATGAGCAATCTGGACATCTATTTTTTCTTCATCTTCCTCAGAAATGTATTTATAACTAAATCCCCTCTCTCTTCCCCCATGATGGTGATATCCCTTGATTTTCACATTCCTTTTGTGGCCTTTGACAATTTAATTATGTGAAATCCCTAACCCGTCACTCATGTCATTTCTGTTCTCCTTTTGTTATGATCAGATTTGCGGTTTCCACTCCATCTAAACTGGTATCTGTACAGGCCTGGTGTTTTGGAATGGGGTGTTGCTCTCTAGCTAGGAGACAGTTAAGGATGGCTACCAATGGCTGGGGGTTTGTTCTTAAGCATTTTGTTAAATTAACTGCTCAGCTGAGCTCTGAGTTGTTAAAAATGATTCCCCTCTGTTTGGAGACTTGCAGAGAGCTGTCCCCCTTCCAATACAGCTGCATTGGTTAATGCCGCTTTGGATTATTTTTCTTGTGTTAAAAATACAGATAACCTAATTATAGCGCCTCCCCAGTTCCCAAACGCCTCACTTAATGACTCATTAGTGCACTGAGAACACTTTCCATCGCTTGCTAAATAATATTCTGTTTCTGAGGACTTCATTTTCTTTTTTCGTATTTTCTCTGAAGAAAAAAAGTTTGACTCAACATATTTCAGAGCCTTTAGATTTTGCTGATTGGCTATATTTCTATAACAAGCTGGTCACTTTTCAGGATCCAGCTTCTCTATTCTTTTTGGGTTGATAACAATGGAGCCAGATGCCTTTGTTCAGTGAGGAGAAGACATGGGTCACAAGAGTTTTGTAAATCCTTGAACTCAAAGAAAACTGTCTTCCTACTCACCCGATTTTTAATGTAGCTTTACTGGAATTCAGAATCTTCCATTGTATGACTTAATCCACCATGTTTCCCCAGAAGCCAACAAAATGCCTGGCCCAGAAGGCCCTCAAAAAATATTTGTTGAAAAAAATGAATGGACCTTAGAAAGCTCACAGCTTCATTCAAGAGTTGGCAAATTTTTTCTGTAAAGGATCAGATAGTAAATATCTTAGGCTTTTTGGGCCATGTGGTCTTTGTTGCAACAGTTCAACTGTTGTAAGGTAAAAGCAACCAAAGCCCAAACGTAAGTGAAAGGGCATGGCTTGCGTTCCAATAAATCTTTGTTTATGGATGCTAAAATTTGAATTTTATATAGTTTTCACATGCCATGAAATATTATTTTAATTTTGATTTTTTCCCAACTAAATTAAAAATGTAAACATCATTCTTAGCTCATAGCCATACAAAGTGGATGGTGGACTAGATTTGATCTGCAGCCCATATCTGGCTGATATAAAGATAGTGAGGGTCACAAGGAATTCAAAGGATGGAGGGTTCAGATGGCTTCAGGTAGGAGGCAGTCTTTTCACTGAGCACTGGGTCTGCAGAGAAGAGTGGGTTGCCATAGCATGGGTTTCCAGACACAGAGGAAACATCCAGAGAGCCACTGATTCTTGAGGATTATTTATGATTGTTACATTAAAGTGGGGAAATCACCCTGTTGCAGTGACAAGATAGAGAGTAAGTTTTTGAATGCTAATGTTCTTAGGGAACTTCTCACAGATGGGTGTGTTAAATGCCTAATCGAGCCTCTCCATTTAAGATCTGCAACCAGAGCAACATTAGACCCTAAGAGCCTCTCCCAGCAAGTGGAGTCAATGGACTGCATGAGCAAAAGAACAGGTGTGACAAATTAATAAATACTGTCTTGAATGGGATCTGGCTCTTGGTGGCCTCCCTTGCTTCCTCCCCATCTGTCCTACATACACTTTTCACTCCAGTTTTCCCTGGATACCATGCTATCTCATACCTTTGCACATGCTGTTACCCTTTTTTTTTTTTTTTTTAACCAAGATACCTTTTTTTCACTTATTCCTTGAATGTGCACCAGGCTAATGAAGGTAAGATACATGGGTGAAGTGGACTGGGTGGGGTTTGGGACAAACTGGAGAGCACTCACTATGCCTAAAGAGGAGGCTACTGCTCAGTCTCAGTGAATTTTTAAAAATGTTTTATTTATTTTTGAGAGAGGGAGGGAGAGACATAGTGCAAGCAGGGGAGGGACAGGGAGAGAGAGACACACACACAGAATCTGAAGCAGGCTCCAGGCTCTGAGCTGTCAGCATAGAGCTCAACATGGGGCTTGAACCCTTGAACCGTGAGATCATGACCTGAGCTGAAGTTGGACCCTTAACCGACTGAGCCACCCAGGCGCCCCTCAGTGAATTTTTGTAATGCAGGGATGTGAGCTCTGTGCTGAAAAGTTTTCGAATATTTTTCAGGGAAATGGGAAATGTGAATTTTTAAACATTAGCAACTGTTTAAACTACTAAAATACAGTTGAGGGTCAAATCTGATCTATGCCCCACTAGTTTGCTTCCTCTTGTCTAAGCCAATTCTCCCTCCTCCTTCTCCTTTAGAATTCTGCTCAAGGGTCTCCTCTTCCTTTGTGTTTTTGGGGTATGTTGTACCTATGACATGATGTCTTCTCATGTGGGCCATCACTCTGACTGGACTCCTCGGAGACCCCAACTGGATAATGGGGAGAGATGAGGATTACAAGGCACCAAGCTTAGCCCATTTGCTTTGGCCTCTTGTTACCACCGTGCCATCAGTTAAGTGACATGAAACTCACATATCATCAGATACAGAGATGATGATGTCAAGGAAACATAGCATCTCTTTATAGGTTCCACGAAAGCATGACTTGAGTTTTAGTTCCAGAAAAGCTTGGCTTTCTCTAAACAACCTGTGTGTGTATGTGTGTGTGCATGTGTGTGTGTGTTCTCTGCTGTGGCCCTCAGGAAATGCTCTGCCTTGTTTACCTCTTTCAAAGGTCAGCCTCTTCCAATGGAATGTTCATCTAACCATTGGCTCTCTTTTGTTTTCCTTTCATCTAAATTTGTCCTTCTGTTTGTTTTACACTTTTGTATTTCAAGTTTTTTTTTTTTTTAAGAAAACTCAAATACTCTTTGTTGACATGACAGAGGATATAAATCAATAAATACAAATCACATTTAATTTTATACTGTTCTAGGCTATTCTCTGAGTTAGTCACAGAGACGGGGGAAAAGTGAGCATGCAGTGTTGTTTTCACCTTTCCTAGTTCACACTGGGCCTACCGGTACTGTTCTACGTATAAATACTTAATTAATATACGCTGAATGATGAATAGACAATGAGATATTTGATCATGTCAATCAATTTCCTTTAGATAATCCATTTAAAGTGGCAAATAAATTGATGAGGCAAACCACAATTTTCATTATTGAGAATGGAGATGGGTATTTGAGATCTAGCTTCTTTGCCATATTTATAATGTTATTGCTAGAGCTCTATACCAGAGCAGTTAACAAGAGTAAGTGTAAGACGACTGAAATTACATCACATTATAACTGACACTTCTAGGATTAATTTTACAACTTGTGATTTTAATTTTGGTGAAAATGTATTTAAAATTATCTCTTGTCACCATCTCTTATTAAACATAATGAAACTTGATGATATTCTAATAACATTAAACTGTTTTGGTAGTCATGGAGGTTGGTATTAAAAGACTATTCAAGCTAAGAAAATAGTGGATCATTTTTGAAAGAAAGAATTTGGGGAGGTTTGAGGAGCTGAGTATTTCATGCATCTCACACACTATATTATCACTGACACCAGCACGTAATTTAGAAGATATTCTACATGTTAGAAGAACCAGTGTGCAATTAATGGGGGGAAATCAAGGACATTTTAGCCAAGAAGGAAACAGGAAGAAAGCAGATCACATCACTGCAATTTGGTATCTATGTTCTGGGCTGATGTTTATTATTAGCAGGCCCCGAAAAATACTGGGTCTCCAAAACTTGGTAAATAAAACTAATGATGTAACCAAGTCATTGTGTTCATCTTTTTAGATCTTCCTTGTGTTCTTTTTTCCCTCCTTCACTCCCTTACTTCCCTACTTCCTTTTCCCTCCTTGACTCAGGTGTCAAGTCCATGGCATGATCTTCCTCTTGGATTCACACTTTCCTGATGCCAGGTGAGGGAAAAAGGGGATAGAATGATATTGCACAGAGGGAGAACTCTGATAACAGCCCTCATTTTTCCTAATGATAGAGTAATAGCTGGCCTGAAGGCTTGCTACATTCCCAAAATTTGCTAATTTGGGGGATTTATGTGTTTGGTACCTTCTTTTATGTGTTCAGTACCTTCTTTTATGTTCCTTTCAAGAAGCTTAAGGATTTTTCATAACATTCTTTTGACTCTCTTTTGGATCACTCCCTTCTCTGTCCTTAGCCTCATTCCCAAATATAAATTATGTTAATACAACAAACATGTTTTGAGCACTTCCTATATGTCAGATGTCTGCTGGGCCATGGGAGATTGTGACCAGAATGAGCATCAATATTTACCATCTAGGAGCTCATTGTTTATTGGGTAAAAAAGATAAGTCAACCAATAATTCTAGGGTAGTCAGCTAGGTGTTATAAGAGCCCATGACCTGAATGCAAATAGGTAATGGAGGAAAGAATGATTGGAGAGTGTTTCAGAGGTGACATTTGAAATGGGCCCAGAAGTATCCTGGAAAAAAAGAGAGAAAAGCATTTCTGGGATAAGAAAAGCATGTATAAGGGGTGTCTGGCTGGTTCAGTCTGTAGAGCATGTGATTTGATCTCAGGGTGGTGAGTTCAAGCCCCACCTTGGGAACAGAGTTTGCTTAAAAAAAAAAAAAAGTGTGCATAAGAGCAGCATGACCCCTCACAAATAGAGCTATATAGAATGGAAGCAGAGGGAAGAGAAAACTGGTGGGTGGATGGAGGGAATCCAGGGAATCCAGGGAGCTAGGCTCATACCGTGGAAAGTCTTTGCTATGATGAGAACCTTTGATTTTATCCTATCAGTCAGGGGGGCAGTGGACATTTTAAATAATGGACCTGTGGCTATGGAGGACCACAGAGGATCAAGGAAAGGCCTAAGGCAAGACTAGGTAGGAAACAATGTTGGCACAGACGAGGTGAGGGATGATAAGGATCCAATTAGACAATGGAAGGGGGAGTATATGTGAGCGACATTTAGGAGGTGGTATCGACCCTGAGGACTGATTAGACAGGAAGGGTGAGGGACAGGGAGGCATTGAGGGGATTCTGAAGCTACCAGATGCATTCATTCCATGATAAGATGGAACTGATGCCTGCTGACAACTCATGAGACCCAGATGTCTAGTGGAGATGGTGTCACACAGGGGAAGCACTACGGTTCATTCATTCACTCTCATCCATCCACCCATTCCTCCCTTTATTCATCCAGCAAATATTAATTAGGAAATAATGCCTAGATTCCAGGATTCTTCCAGGCACAAGGAATATGCTACAAACACAGAAAAAAGATCAGTAGCAAAAGATCTTTAAGGCTCACACCAGCACAGCTGCACACCTGTCACCTTCTCCCCTGTGAAGCAGGACCTGGAAGTGCATGTCATCTGTCCCCTGTCCTGTCCTAGGACCACTTAGAAGCTCGCTGAAGGATACATCGTGGGCTGTGCAAGGGGCCAGGTGGCTGGCCAGGGGATGGGATGCAGATTGTCCTAGAGAGGAAAGAAATTCTTAGAACTAACTTACTTTCTTTCTTTCTTTCTTTCTTTCTTTCTTTCTTTCTTTCTTTCTTTCTTTCTTTCTTTCTTTCTTTCTTTCTTTCTTTTTCTTTCTTTCTTCTTTCTTTCTTTCTTTCTTTCTTTCTTTCTTTCTTTCTTTCTTTCTTTCTTTCTTTCTTTCTTTCTTTCTTTTTAAAGTTTATTTCTTTATTTTGAGGGAGAGAGAGAGAGACAGAGAGAGAGGCAGCACTGGCAGCACAAAGCCCGACATAGGGCTCGAATTCACAAATCGTGAGATCACAAGCTGAGTGGAAACCAAGGGTCATACACTTAATGGACTGAGCCATCCAGGTGCTCCTGGAACTTTCTGAAGTAGCCTTTTTTTCTTTCACAAGTGCCTCCTTCACATGTGGGAATTTATATTCCCCCTATTTTATTTCCATATTTAATAAATGTTTTTATTTTAATTCCTCTCTTGAGCACTTTTATTTAAATACTTTCTACAATTTTTGTCCCAGTGATGTCCTCTACTGTCTGTATATTTTTCTTAGTACTTTTTCAGATATACAATGTTCAATACTAATTGTTTTTCTTGAAATTGAAAAATGTGTTATCTATCAAAACACATCTGCTATCATTCTCCTCCTGGTCGTCTTTTCTTCTTTCCCCTCTCAGCTTTATTGAGATTTAATTGACACATAATACTGTGTAAGTCAAAGGTGTACAATGTGATGATTTGGTACATGTATATATTGTGAAATGCTTACCACAATAAGGTTAGTTAACACATCCTTTGCCTCACATAATTACCATTTGGTGGTGGTGGTGGTAAGTTTGGTTTTCTTCCAAATATTCCTAATACCATCTTTCTTCTTTTTTTTGGAAAGTTCTCTGTCTTCATTTCCTGTTTACACTCAATATATTCCTTTCATAGTTCTTGATTTGCCTTTGATTTTCTTTCTGTGCACTTAAAA
The DNA here is from genome assembly GCF_028018385.1 of Neofelis nebulosa. NCBI lineage: Eukaryota > Metazoa > Chordata > Mammalia > Carnivora > Felidae > Neofelis > Neofelis nebulosa. Next base: position 30,866,588 of record NC_080798.1, on the reverse strand, counting down.
TTAGCATACTTATTCCTAGAGGTCAAACATATATTTTTTTTACATTTTTTAATGTAATGATTTATTTTTGAGACGGAGGAGGAGAGAGTGTGAGTGAGTGGGGGCATGGCCGAGAGAGAGAGAGAGAGAGAGAGAGAGAGAGAGAGAGAGAGAGAGAGAATCCCAAGCAGGCTCTGCCCTGTCAGCGTAGAGCCTGATGTGGGGCTCGAACCTATGAACTGTGACATCATGACCTGAACTGAAATCAAGAGTTGGAGGCTTAACTGACCGAGCCATCCAGGCGCCCCTATGATTTTTACATTTTTATCATGAAAACTTTCGCACTCGTTTCAACAACAATCAGCTCACAGCCAACTGCACTTCTGTCTGATGACTTCCTTCTTCTTTTCATAACCCTCCATTTTCTTCTTTCCCACTGCTTTCTGCACTTGGATAGATTCCAGTCTAACTGGAATCTGCCAGTTCTACCATTTACTGGTACTGAGTATCTTTCAGTTCTGATTTTAGGTTTCATCACTTCAGTCTACATAACTTTGTAATGCTCTTTCATTCTCGGTTGCTTAAAATCGACTCATTTCTACATTCTATAATCATGGAGTGTTTCTATTTGAACAATGATGTGCTAAATTTATGAGCATTTCCATAAATGAGTTGACTTTAAGATGCCCCCAACTCTACATTATGATTCTAATCAGCACATTAATGAACGGGTATAGAAATGAGCCTATTTGCAAATTGCCAGATTAGATTTGTCCTTGTTTAACTAAAAGCTTTAACTAAAAGCAGGGTTAAAATCCTGAAGATGAGAAAGCCTCCTCCATGCCTGAACGTTTCTTGGTCAAATTGTGCTTTAAAAGAGCTTAAGAAATTTTTTTACTATTTGTGGACAGATCAGATCTAAAACAATGGAATACAGCTGAAATCATCGCATAAATCATCATGTAAAATAATATTGTTATTAATATAGTGTTCTAAATTTACTTTCTCAGTTACAAAAATGTTCTGACTCAAAAATAAAATTGTGAGCTGTGATTGATGTATTTTTTATGTGTCCGCTCAGGTCCTGCCTGCTTAATTGGGCTCAGTCAATTTCAGTGTGTTTCCTATGACATTTCCATCCTACAGCTGTCAAGCCAAAGAAAGAATTAATATCAATAATCCAGTGATTGGATTTAATCTCTGAGATTAGTCATCATTTAAGCTACCAAAACCTAGACTGGAAAGAAAATGCTTGTCAATTTTATTTTCTCACGCAATAGTGGAAGATGGGCATTCATATATGTGTGTAAAAATCACACATTCACATGTATTTTATTGCATTCTTTGTGTTTTTGAAAACAATGAAAACCACTGTGTTAAAAGAAACTCTCTTCTCCCAAATGGCATATTGTCTACTCTTATTTCATTTCTCACATATCTAGAAGCAGTCTTAACAGCTACTGATTTTTGTCCTTAGAGGTTTTGCTTTTTGTATGTTTGTTTTAACAAGCATTGATTGATATGCCATTGTCTCAATTACTAAGGCATCGCTACCTTTACTGTATAGATTGAGAAATACGGAAAGGGAGAAAGCTGGAAAATAGTGATAACAACACACTACACCAATAAAATCTCTATGTTCTATCTGTGTAAGGTGCTTTTCATTGTACTGAGTCAGTCACAACATGTGTTAATACTGTAGTTTAACAGACAAGGGAGCAAGGGAACAGAAAGCTTCAGCACTTTGCTGTTGTTGCATAGCCACTGAGGCAGAACACCTTGTATTACCTTATTTTAAGCTAAGTCATGGGGCACCTGGCTAGCTCAGTCTGTAGTGACTCATTCTCGGGATCATGAGTTGGATTCCCACACCAGGTGTAGAGATTACTTAAAAAAAAGAAAACATAAGATAAGTCACATGGACAAGTAAAGGCAAACTTGTGGGCAGGGTGTCAGGCAAATCAGTATTTCCTGAAAGATGCTCTTCAGGACATTAGTCTGTTGAGATGCCCTTACAACAAAAGGGTCTGTTGGTCAATTATGTTTTGGAAAATAGCATAAAGTCTCATTCTGGAGGGTCATAATGCAAATTAGCGTATTAAAGGTTCTGAGAAATCCTGGAGTTAAAAAAAGAAAAACTCAGTCTAACTTTTGCTTAATTCAATGTATTTCATGGCAGAACCTTCTTGTGCACATAACAATTCACTGGAAACACGTAGGGAAAATTTGCTTTAAGCAAATATCCATGTCTAATGACTTTGGCTAATGAAATATACGAAATTCAAGTGCTTCGGGATATAGATTCATGCTCAGATATAACCTCTTAACATGCATGACTCCAAAAACCAAGAAAACCAGTTTAAGGAAGGCAGAAATCCAACTACCAGTCCATTCATCCATTTATTTTTTCAAGAAGCATTTATTAAACACCTACTCTGGCCCAGACACTGTGCAAGATATTGGTGATATAATGGTAAAAAGCCAAGACTGAGGGAGGTAGGGAAGGTTTCAAGAGACTGCAGCAAAGCTTAGGCTACATCTTAAAGGGGGAATAGAAGGATGGGCATTCAGCAGATGGAAGGGAGCTAGTTGTGAAAAGCATTCCAAATCAAAGCCTTGAAGATGCAAAGACATAGAAGATTAAGAGAATAGCAGATTCGGGGGATTATAGGTGAATACATCCACTGTTTATCACCATCTCTTGTTTGTTGATGTATTGTTTGTCTACCCTTCCATGAGGCAGGGATTCTGTTGTGTTTGTCATTGTGTTCCCCATGCTTAGCACCGTGCTTATCTTATAATAGGGGCCTAGTAAATTCTTGTCAAATGAATGACTAGTAGTCTGGTATCACTGGAACCTACCGTATTTGAAGGCAAGATAACAAGTAGAGGCTGGCATGGTAGGCAGGGCATCAATCATGAAGAGCCTTGTGGGTCATAGTTGGACACTATCTAGTACACTCACTACCAGGTGGGCCATTGAAAGGTTGTAACCAGGGGAGTGTCTTAATCAGGTCTGCATTTTAGGAAGATGACTCTTGAGGCACCTGGGTGGCTCAGTCGGTTAAGCGTCCAACTTTGGCTCAGGTCATGATCTCACAGTTTGTGAGTTCGAGCCCTGCGTCAGGCTCTGTGCTGACAGCTCACAGCCTGGAGCCTGCTTCGGAGTCTGTGTCTCTCCATCTCTCAGTCCCTCCCCTGCTCATGCTCTGTGTCTCTCTGTCTCTCAATAATAAATAAACATTTAAAAAATTTTAGAAAGATGACTCTGGTAGGAGAAAGCATGATGGTTTGAGACTGGGGACAGTTGGGAGGAAGTTGCAATAAAACAGGAAAGAAGAGGGTGTGATTAAGGCAGTTGCTGTTGGGTGGAAAGAAGGGGACAATGTAGCATGTAGAAGAGCCCAGCCCTAGTAGCCGAATGGGACAAGGAAGAGGTGAGAAGGCAGGGGAGGAATCAGAAAGGATTCCTCTGTTTCTGATCCAGAAAGTTGGAAAAACTTTTTGTTATGGAAATCTTCAAACATAAAAAGGTAGAGAGACTAGTATAATAAATCATCATGTACTCATCATCCAACAACTATAAACATAGAGCCAGTTTGGTTTTATCCGTACTGATTTTCTCACCCTACACCCCTCACCCCTGCCTGGAGTGTTTTGGAGCAAATGACGGATATCCCATTATTTCATCCATAAATGCTCCAGTATGTATTTCTAAGACATTAAGAACTGCTTAAAAACATAAATATCTTTAACACACCTAAAAAATGTTAACACATATTTCTTCACATCATCAAATATTTAATCAGTGTTCAAATGGTGTCAAAACGACTTTCTATAATTGGTTTGCTCAAAGTAGGATCCAAAACAAAGGCCATGCATTGCATTTGGTTGATATGGCTTTGAGGTCTCTTTTAATCTGTAACAATTCTCCACCCTACTACCTTCTTTGTTCACTGAAGAAACCAGGTCATTTATCCTATAGAATCCCCTAGTTTTGCTGATTGCATCTGGGTGGTACCGTGTATCATGTTCCTCTAACACCTGATCTTATAAATTGGTAGACCCCATTATAAGTTTCTATATAGAAGAGGTAACCCCTAAAGACATAGAATTTAGGGGCACCTCGGTGGTTCAGTCAGTTGAGTGCCCGACTCTTGATTTGGGCTCAGGTCATGAGCACAGGGTTGTGGGATCAAGCCCCCTTTTGGGCTTTGTGCTGAGTGTGGAGTCTGCTTGGGATTCTCTCTCTCTCTCTCTCTCTCTCTCTCTCTCTCTCTCTCTCTCCCTCCCTCCCTCCCTCTCTCCTTCTGCCCCTCTCCCCCAACGCTCACACACTCTGTCTCTCTCTAAAATAAATAAAAATGAAAAAAGAAGACATAGAGTTTATTGGAGAGCGTGTTAAGTACAGTACTGGGGGTGAGGGGCTAAATGGATATATGTGTGGGTAAGGGTTTGAAGAGTGCTGTCAAAACTATGCAAGAATAGTCCTTTGGGGGAGTTTGGGTCACCCAGCCTCTAAAAGCTGCCACCGCCTTTAACTAAATGCTTTTGGAAAGGAAGGAAGAACTCCTTGAAAACCCTCCGGGTACCTTTGGTGAGTCAATCATTTGGCAGATACAGCACCCTACCTGGGTCTATATCTTTATTAGATTTTTCAAAAGCTTCTGCCTTTCAGCAGGAGTGTAATTATTATTTGGAGGGTCGCAAAGGAGAACCATGCCTGGAGGGCCTTGTTTGGAGTTAGTTAGCCGAGTGGAGTGGTATTCCCCATAATTGAGGGAAGGCTGCCGGAGTCATGAGTTTATCACCATATAAAAACCTCTGTTTTCTTTCCATCATGTGTCCTCTGAGGGGCACTAATAGCCACCTTTGAAGAACCTGCTTAGAGAAATGTAAGCTGTGCTTTACCTATTGTGATTGTGGTTTCCACATAGGCTGTTTAAATGGAAAATCGGTATGCAGAGAGCACATGATCAAGGACAGCAATAGACTTAGTGTTTGCTGTATTTAGTCCCAATATTGTTCTGTTTCATCTGCCTAGATCTTTTCTAAGCAGCTTGGCCACTAAGAGTTGATTTCACACTATTTCTGCCTTGGAATTCTGGGAATCTCTCACCTCTTCTACTGAACTTTATTTATTTTCATTAAAAAACACACACAGAGAGCTTACCATGTGCCAGACATTGTTATAGTTCATACGTATTAGCTCATGTAATCCTCATATCAATGCTTTAAAGTAGATACCGTAATTCCTCCCATTTTATAGGTGAAGAAACTGAGGCACAGAGCAGTTAAGTAATTTGCCCAAGGTCACACGGCCGACAAGGAGTAGTATTTGAACTCGGTCTGGTTCTAGAGTCTCTCCGCTTCACCACTATGATGTGTTGCCTGCTTGCACCAATAGTCAAATTAAAATGGTATTTGAACTTAAAAGGAGTCATGGCCACGAAGCAGAGTGGCTGAGGGTGTCAGCTTTGGTATCATACAGACCGCGTGGATCCTAGCATTGTCACTTAGTAGTGGTGGAATAAGTAAGTAGTGGTGGCATAAGAGCATGTTATTTACGCTGCCGAGCCTCAGTTTCCTTATCTGTAAATTGGGGGTTATGCTCCCAATCTCCCAAAGTTGTGAGCATAACATGGAGTGATATATTTAAAACACCTGATGCAGCTCTGAGACTATAGTAAGTCCTTTAAAATGGTGTCTGTTATAATCATGGCATCATTCCAGAGAAACTTTGTGCACAGCAGACACTGCCATGAAGGGGACCTCCTCACTCCCCGGTGCTTGGCCAGACTTGGGGAGTGTAGCTGGTTTGTCGGTATAGCCATAATTATTTAGAATGTTGCTTTTGTGTCTTTACCAATGGTTAAACACAATGGGGACTAAAACGAGAAAAGGAATTAGGAGAACAAACTTCTGTGTATAAAGTTTATGCATACACTATTAGATACAAATCAAGGGAATGCTGCTTTTCAGAACCGACTGGACACATTTTTTCCCATCTCTGCATTCATTAACTTCATACCAGGGGCGAGAGCATTTAGACCACTGAAATCAGCAAATGCTTTGTAAAATCAGGGCTTCCCCAGCCTCCACACCCCGACCAGGGAAATAATTGTTATACGTTTACCAGCACAACACTGTCCTTGGGCACTGTCACTGTGCATGAGCTCAGTCCCTTCAACAACCCTATGAAGTAGCTACAGTTATTATCCTCATTTTTAGACCAGGCAACAGAGGTAAAGCAAATTGCCCCAAATTATGTAATGGGAGGCAGAGCCAAGATTCAAGCCCAGGAACTCTGCTGCAGGTTACTGTCTCTCACCTGAGGCAGGTTACTGCCTCTCTGAGTCTATGATATGGTTGTTTTAGGAGGTGAGAAATAGCCATCCAGTCCACACAGTGCAACTAGAGAACACGGTGATATTAGTTAATGCATTAATTCATTCATGCATGCATTCAACAAATCTTTTTGAATGCCTCCTGTATGGCACACTGTCCGGAGGAGATTAAAATGGGTAAAGTGAGTTGGTGATACCTAAAACCTACATTCTTACCCTCTGCCCTTCAACTAAACCATGAACTTCTAGGGAATACAGACCATGCCTTGGTAATCTCCGTGTCTTCCCAAGAACTAACATGGAGGCTGACATAATAATTGTCAGATAAAAGAATAAAAGAGGCTGGTTGGGGAAGGCTGCCTATGGGGATATGTGCCATTTCGTATACAATATCCTTCCTTTCAGGAAGAGACAGGCTGTCACACATGAAGCCATGGTGGGCTCCTTTTCAGCACGGCTGGCTTTTCTTTGCACAGTGTTTCATGATTTGTTGGAGTTTGTTTCCTGAGGTGGGAAGCTAAACACCAGCTTCTGTCTCCTGGGATCACTTTTGTCATCCAGACCATAAGCTGACCCATGAATGAATATGGACTCAGAGATATTAGGGTCAGTCCTCTCTGTGACGAAGATAGATGGCAGGGAGGAAGCCCAGGTCCAGCTGTGTCACAGGTGAAATATCAGAGTGAGCGAGGGGCAAAGACTGGGCTAAGGGGTGTGACATGATCATAAAAGTTATAATTTAAGACATTTTTGAGAGCAAAAGAGATGCTATTAATAATTACACTGGGACCACAGCCACGAACCCAAACGATTCTGGGTGAATTGCAATGAACAGTCACCCTATTGAAGGGCCAAATAGGGAAACATTGCAAATTAAAGACAGCACATCATTTGGTAACGAGCTCTGAACAGATCTAAAGCACCAAAGTTCTAATCCTAGCTCTGTGTCCTTCCAGCTTGGCCTCCTTCAGCCACTTATCCCTTATCTAAGGCATTAAAATAGATCAGAGGTTCCCAGCCATTTTCTCCCCTTTGTGGACTGTTTCTTTCCAAATAATTCTTACACGGGAACATTTTGGGAGATCTCCAGGCTTAGTACTGCTGAGTTGTAGGAATAGGATTTATTTGGATTCCTTATCCTTATGCCTCCTTATTCTTATTTTAGCCTTGGGGTGAAACAGATATTTCATAGATGACTCAACATATGAGCCCTGGAAGGGACCTCAGAATCAGCTTCTTCACTGACAAGTTAGGAAACCGAAATCCAAGAGAGTGACAATTGTCCAAAGGTCTCTCAGCCTGGCAAGACCTGGATGGCTTTCACTCAGCCATATTCACAATGGAAATCAGTACATGCTTTAAAAAAAAAAAAAAAAACAACAAGAAAAACTTCAAAGTATTTGTAATTGTAATGAATGACCACTGTAGACAATGTAGAAAAGGCAAGCAGACAAAGAAAGAAAGGAAAGAAAGAAAGAAAGAAAGAAAGAAAGAAAGAAAGAAAGAATAAATCAACCATCAAAACTCACTCACGGATAGCCACTATAATCATTCTGATGAATCTATATCTTTTCAGACTTTTTTTTTTCCTTCTATTTCCAGTAGCCTTTTCAATCTACCAAGTTCTTATTTTCTCCCTTTTTCCACTTGTTCCAGCCTTCCATGTCATCCTTCCACTCTCTCTGTTTTCTCGAAATTACAGCTAAAGGACATAGTTTCTAAGTTGACAAGTTTATGGACAGTCGCCCTTGAATGCAGCACTTTGCATCTGGAAAAGGCATTCTGAGATAGAGTGGAGCAGAAGGAACGTGGGACCTGGGTGCTAAGCAAAGCCCAGGCTTCTGATTGGTCAGCTGTGAGCCAAGTGAGGGGGAAACTGAATCCAGACATCAGGCAATCAAAAGGGGAGATCAGAAACCTGAAGCAGAGAGAATTCACTCCGTCAGACCCCCTGCTCCCTGGGAAGGCTGTCTGGAGCAGTGTGCAAGTCGGCTAGCGAGCAGCCAAGACAAAGATGACCTTCAACACTTCGAGAAGGACTGGACCCCATGGTCCTGGTTCCAGTTGTTGATGTCTGTCTGACCTATACTGTTGCCTCACAGATTTCCCCACGTCTCCACTTATAAATGTCTAAAACTTTCCCTGGAATGGATTCATTGCCCCTTGTTAGAGTTCTTGATTTTGTGTTACAAGTGAAAAATAGAGCCTGTTAAATTGAATCACGGAAATGTTCCTGAAAGCAGCCTAGAGGAAGGCTCTAGACCATGCTTTAGAGCCTCCAGTGAAGAGCTTAAGATGGAGAAGAAAAGTTACAAAGGGGAAGTGAAAAAGAAAACATGAGCTTCTCAGGGACCACTGTTTTCCAAAGATCTTAAAATCTCATTTCACAAAGCATCCCTGATCAAAACAATTTCTTGATCGAAAACCTCTGTCTTAATTTGTCTTATGGGTGGCCATGGTCAGCAAAATCACCCCCCTGGCCCTTTGCGACCAGCCAGGGGCTGCCTTTTATTATGCAGATTGGATGGAGCTGGGCTTCCGGGAGCCAATTCTGGGAACCCTATCTGCATAATGCCTCCCCTCCTTAAAGATGGGCAGTTAAACCAAATAGTTTTTAATTTCTTTTGTGGAATGGCTGCCTCTTTATTTAATGTTGAACACTGAAGCAGTTGAGGAAGAGTACCAACTAAACAGGCTTTTTAAATACTGCCTTTGTAATTATCTGTGGAATTAAACCCACAGAACACACATTAACTCTCATCAGAAAATGGAATTATGAGAATTCTTATTAACAGCAGCTCCAGACTCAACTCACAGTATTCACTTGAGTAATTATTATTGGTAAAGGCTGGGATTAATTTTTTTTCTTTTTTTTTTTTTCAAACTGGAGAAAATAAATTCTTAGCAATTGCCTGCCTTGGACATGCAGAAGGAGACAAAGAAATGAGAACTTTTATTTTAGGGAGAAAAAAAATAATTTCGAAATGTAATTTTGCTCTGATTTCTGAGGGAATTCTTATGCAAGGCATTTTCTATGTAAAGGGATTATATGTCACCAATGCAAAACGAAATACAAAATAAACCAAAGAGCTATGAATGTCCTAAGTGCAGAAAATAATATATAATTTATGATACTTTAAATCTCATTAAAAACACTAGCTTTTGTAGCTTCCTAGCAACCAATCCTCAGGAGTCCCTCTGTAAAAGAGGTTGGCTCTCCCCAAGCTCGGGGTCCAAAGCTTTAATAAATGAAACCCATATGGTGGCTATATGATGGTTCCCTGTGTGCAGGCCATTTGTCTGGGTGTTCTTGAAAGCCTCATATGATAGTTTATAATTTGCTAATCCAATATAATAAACATGAAAGCACTTTGTTAAACTAATGTTTAGGGTCTAAATTAAAGCAGCCAAGGCTGGAGAGTTAGAGGGAAAGTTGGAGGTCTATAATTTCAGCCTTAATTCTGGTTGGAACACACAGGTTTCCAAAAGGTGGTGCTGGGGATATCTTCATTTTTTCTTTTTTTCTCTTTTTCTTTTTTTCTGTTCACAGCACGATTGCTTCGACTTTTTCATTTCCGCGCTGGGAAGTAAATTGAGCAGGTTTTACTGTGCCCATTTGCCAGATGGAGCTACTGAGGCTCAGAAAGGTAAGCCATTGCTGTGACTATCTGCAAAATGAGGGGACAGCTAGAAAGACATGGCAGGTATGTAAATGCTCCTTTGTAACTTGTGCTGTCTGTGATGATGTTTTCACTGGCCTGAAGCAAAATGGAAAAAGGACAAAAATGAGTTCTTCTAATAAAAGAAACAACTCCTTTAGAGTGGAGATTATTGGGATAGTCCCTCTCTCCTTTTTTTGGTAGTAAATGACCTTTATGTTATAAAATAATGGTGATGGTTGATAGCAGCTGCTCTTGGTTTGTCTTTGGCAAAATTAATCCCTGGGGGGTGCCTGAGTGGCTCAGCTGGTTAAGTGTCCGACTCCTGACTCCTGATTTCAGCTCAGGTCATGATCTCACAGTTCGTGAGTTCAAGCCCCACGTCCGGCTCCTCACTGACAGTGCGGAGCCTGTTTGGGATTCTCTCGCTCTCTCTGCCCCTTCCATGCTTGGTCTCTCTCTCTCTCAAAAATAAATAAATTAAAAAAAATTAATCCCTGGCAATCAGGTCAATCTCCAAAGCATTAAAAAATTTACCGGTTGGTGGGGCATCTGGGTGGCTCAATCAAGTAAGCATTGGACTTCAAGTCAGGTCATGATCTCACAGCTTGTGAGTTCTAGCCCCACGTTGGGCTCTGTGTTGACAGCTCAGAGGTTGGGGCCTGCTTCAGATTCTGTGTCTCCCTCTCTCTTTGTCCCTCTCCTGCTTGCATGCTCTCTCTCTCTCTGTTTCTCAAAAATAAAAAAATTAAATAAATTAAACATAAAAAAATTTTTTTAAAAGTTACTGGGTGGTAAAATCTCAAAGCCTGCCCCCCACTTTATTTTTTAACAAATGAGAAAAAAATGAGATCTGGTTGTGTGTATGTTGCCAATATCACACAGCAAGCGGATGGCAGGGGCCTGTTTAGAGCACAGGTCTCTATGCTCCTGGGTCAGTGGACATGGTGAAGGGAAAATAAATAGCATCAATTTTCATTCTGAGGGAAAAACATATTTTTTAAACAGGCTTTTGCTTCAGTTTCTGAAGGCATTTATAACGCAAGTGCTTTGTTCGTAATGAGATTATAGGCCAGAGATGCAAAATGAAACAGGAAACTACATCAAGGAGAAACAAACATCTACAATGCAACAGTGTCACCAGTGGTCTTTGGAGGCAGCGACATCCGGCCCCACGGTCTTTAAGAGGAGGCCAAAAGTGGTTACCCTGATTCCTTAGAATTGGACATGGCATTGCTATTTTTCTTTGAAAAGCTTAGAGTCTCAGAGAGAGGCCTCCTCTGCTCTGACGGGAGAGGAGAGGCATGAGATTTCCCCCAATCTGGCCAATTGCTAGCGGCACCCTCATAACTCCATGGCTCTCTTCTGCCCTGAGTGCGACCCTGGGGGCAGGCCAGGGGCCTTTATCTTAAGGCTATCTTTCCTGCACTGTCAAGACATATCAGAGCACTGCAGCTAACTCGTGGCGGCACTATGGGATCTTTAACATTTTTGAAGGAAAGCAGTGATAGTTGGCATCTATAAACTACTACCTTGACGTAGTCAATATTAAATGGTGCTACGTTTCCTTCTATGATGTCACATCTTTGTGAAGGTTGTTTTGGTGTGTTTTTTGGACAGTTACTGTGATCAAAAGCAAGAAGTTTGGGACTACTGTGTGGAATAGAAAATAAGGGCAGGGGTATCTAATCTGATTCCAAAGTTTGAGAAACTGTGCAGTGTCCAACAGGAACCTGACTTCCATTAATAAGTAGCTGTAGGTATTAAGAAATGAAATACAGGGGCGCCTGGGTGGCACAGTCGGTTAAGCGTCCGACTTCAGCCAGGTCACGATCTCGCGGTCCGTGAGTTCGAGCCCCGCGTCAGGCTCTGGGCTGATGGCTCGGAGCCTGGAGCCTGTTTCCGATTCTGTGTCTCCCTCTCTCTCTGCCCCTCCCCCGTTCATGCTCTGTCTCTCTCTGTCCCAAAAATAAATTAAAAACGTTGAAAAAAAAATTAAAAAAAAAAAAAAAAGAAATGAAATACAAATTATTTGTAGTACTATTTTTTCAACTGGCCACTAAGTCATTAGAATATAAATATTTCTTTAGTTGATGGGGTCTAACTACTACATAAATGGAAGGGTTATGTATTTCTTTTGGCCTGAAGGCAATGGGATAAATTACTGAGATTCCAGAACACCATGAACTGGGAAAGTTTGGGAACATTCTGGGTGTTGTTCAAAGATCATGAAGGATATCAGGCGAACTGTCACGGAAGGCGGCTAACGAGGTCTTCAGCTGCCATGACGCTAGACACAGGAAAGTGGTTTGGGGCTGTGTGGCCTAGGGCATAGCATTCCATCCCATCTTAAATTTTCCTGTCTACAAAAGGAGAGCACTGTACTTGGGTTAGAGTTGCCTTCTGCTCATATGGCAGTTACAACACTAGAAACACTCTCAGGGAACCACTTCTCCCCAAACTCTTTCCATGTGGTTTGGGTGGGGCTGACCCCTTCCTCTCCCATGCTCCTAGGGGTGGATCCATGGCCAGGACGGGACAATGAAGTTTAACCCCTTAGTCACAGTGGGTTAGAATTGGACACATAATTAAGCCAAGCCAATCAGCGCCAAGGAAAAGGCGGTGGTGGGGAGCCAAGAAAAAGACCTTGACCTGATAATATTATTTGAACCCTTGGATCTAGCCTTGACTGGTCTTTTCAGCTACTTAAACAAACAAACAAACAAACAAAAAAAGTAGGTGGGTAAGTAGGTAGGTAGACAGACACAGGCAAATTGGTATAAATATACCTCTTCTACCCCCTTCCCCATGGGGTAGTTTCTTTTGTCTTCATACTCCAGGGGCTCAAGATATCAGACTCCAGATATTATCAAGACATGGTTTTCCTCCTTCTGTCTCTCAACATTGGTATCATCCCTATTGGCTTCTTTCTCAGGCAGGGCTCTCCACGAAGTGGCAAGATGCCTGATAGTACATCTGGGCTTGCAGGCTAGTCCACGAGAAACAGGAGAATCTGTCTCTTTCCCGATAGACCCAGCATAATTCACGATGGTATTTATGGCTGGCTGTGATTGTGCTCTATGCGAACTCCTGAGCCAATCACTAGGACCTTGAGGATGAGATGTTCTGATTGGCCAGGTCTAAGTCACATGTCCACCTCTGCAGCTGGGGGTGGAGTTAACTTAACTCGATGCAAATGGCCTGAGAATGGGAATGCAAATGACTCGGAGATCAGCCGGGACCCAGCCAGCAAAGCTGAAACCACTTTCAATATTTAAAGCAGAGGTAATTTAATACAGGAGATGGTTTACACATGTGATGGCAGAGGGGCACAGCCAAGTGGGGATGGCCAAGCGTTCTTGAGACTAACAACAGCAGGATGTAGCTTCTGCAGCTTGGCTAGAGGGACAGAGGGAGGAAGAAGCAGCGTTCCAGGCTCTGTGGCAAGCACACTTGGGGGAAGCAGGAGCCACAGCAGAGCCTGTCTGGCAGGAAATGAAGCCATGGAGAAGATCCCCCCACTTCTGGTGACATCACCCAAGGCAGAGAGGGAGGGAGAGCAATCCCCTGCCCTCCTCCTTTCTCCCTCTACTCCAATCTCCTGCCATTGCCTCTCATTAGCTTAATCCATTTGGAAACCAGTGGACACTGGGGCCTGGGAAATTCAGCTCTCCTGAAACACGGAATAGATCAAGGGAAAGGCGAGGAGTGGATCCGAAGGCAAACAAACCAAGGATTGACACAGGGTAGGTTCCCAAGAGGAAAATTGGGGTATTGTAGAAAAGGGAGTTGGCTGCTGGTGGCAAATATAAAAAATACACCCTACAGCCGGGCTTGTTTGTTTGTTTTAAATCAGACATAGCTGTGAATAAGTGAAGAATGTTATGCCTAGCAACCAGACCTTAGCCATTGGAGGTCAGGCAGTAGTCTGGACTGGGGATAGACTTTGAGGATTCAGCAGGAAATAACAAGACATAGAAGAATAGGCAAGTGGAAGACAATGGCAGAGGGTTCAGGAATACATAATATACTGACATCCATGTTGACATCATGGAAGTCTGTCCACACATGGCCCAATAAGGGACCGGGGTTCCAAGCCAGTCTCTGAGACAACATTAGCAAAAGCAGGGTAGGGTCATTGCATGTCTTGAGTGAATGGAGGTCCCCAAGGCAAGGTGGCCAAGACAAGGAGGTCTAGCTAGGTAACAAGAACAGGATCCTGGAGTATAAAGTGGGGTAAGAGCTGGAAGACCAGTAAGAGTGACTTGAGGCAGAATTTCAGGTTGGTACAATGACAGTGATGCTTTCTTAAATCCTCTATGCTCAAAGTCAGGACTGTGGCCAGTTGAGCTTGCAAATGTAGGTCAAATGACTGCAGGTGTGGGGAAGAGGAACCATGGAGCCTGGGACCAGGCAAGACTATGGTGGTTGACACCTGTTGTTTTTGCCTGTCTAGACGTCATTCCTATGTTCAGTAACAACTCTGATTTTGGGGAGGGAAGCACCTCACTCACTTCCCCCTGTACCATGATTTGGTATAGATACCTTACCCAAATCAGTCTACTGGTATTTGTGATGTCTGCTTTTGTTGAACAGTTGGAGAAGTAGAGAATCTCTCTTTCTGCCAGACTGGAAGCTCCATGGTTAATATCTGGACCTGTCTAGAATCAGCACATGAAGAGTGACCGAGTAAGAATAAAACTACATGGAGAGGGGGAGAGACAGAGGAACCACATCCAGAAGCCATTGCTGGGGTCCCAGGTCAGGGTGGGCACGGCTTAATGCCGATGCATCCCTCAGATTTCCACATACTCGAGCTCCTTTCTTCTTTATTTTTTTCTGAAGAAAACTTGAGTTTTGTTTTTTGATCTGTTGCAACAGGGAAAGTACTACTACACTCATTCTTTCCTTATTGTTGGACTTCTATTTGATTTTCATGTGAAAGTGGGCAGGAGGCCTGAAATGCTGTTTCCTCCAAATCCCATGTGTTTTCTCTGACTCTCTAAACTTGTCTTGAACTTCTCCTGGGCTTTGGTAGACATGATCACAGATGAAAGAAGGGAGATGTTGGCTAGCACCCCTATTTACTGGGGGGAGCCTGGGAGAAGTGGCTGCATTCAGTGTTTTGGGCTAACTGGGGAAATACAGGGGAAGTGTGGCCCCAGACACTCTGAAGTCCCTTCATTTTTCATCCTATGAAAGCTTGGATGTGTGGTAACTCAGGTAAATCTTTGTTTCAACAATGTGTTTGAAGCTTATGTACAAGGCCAGTTCTGTGAATCCACTTTGGCTAACTTCTTTTTTTTTCTTTTTTCTTTTATTTAAATGTGATTAACAGGTTTCCTGAATTGATCAAGTAAATCAGTGATTTTGACAACCTGTGGAAACAACATCCAAAAGACAAAAATAAAGGCCTTGATTAGATTTGTGTTCTGGGGAGTCTGGTTCACTATATGTGGTGTATTCAGTGAAAATATTCTGGAGGAGAGACGTCTTAAAACAAGCAGAATTTAGGCTTGGGCTCATAGGAATCAGAAAATGATGGAGTTTTACTAATATTGTTGTGTTAGTTAAGACTGTTTTCATTACAATAGTCAGAACCCAACTTGATTTTCTTTGAACAAGAAGGAATTTATTGTAAAAGATACTTGAGTGTCTCTCAAAACCTAAAGATAGGTTGTATCTGGACCTAAGAATTGACTAGAATAGGGGACTCAAATATGGCCACAATATTTCTTGTCCTTGTTTCACCATGTGTTGACTTTGTTGACTTCATTCTTTTCTCTCATGGCAGGAATTCTTCTCAGGTAGGATAAAATATGGCTACCATTAATTCTTGATTTTTGCTTCTTATAGTTTCAGCCACCATCTGGCTCTCAAGTCTGAAAGTTCTAGAGATGGGTTCTGTAATTGGTCCACCTAGGTCTCACTCCTGGACCACTGGGCTTTGTCCATGGGATAGGCCACATTTCCAAAATGGCTGCCCCAAGGATAGCCATGAGGATTGGGGGGGGGGGGGGCGGGGGTTGATGGCAATGGAGTCACTCCCAGGTAATCAGAGAAGCTGAGCAGACAAAACAATATGGGTATACAGAAGGACAATGAGGTTCATGACGTTTTCATCAGAAGGCCCTCTTTTATTAATTTTCTATTGCTGTGTGACAAATTACCACAAACTTACTGACTTAAAGAAAAACAAACTTACTAGCTCAAGCTTCTGTATTCAGAGTCTAGATGTAGTGTAGTTTGGTTCTCAGCTCAGAGTCTTACAAACCTGCAATCAAGGTGTCCACCATCTTGAGCTCAAGGCCCTCTTCCAAGGCCACGTGGTTGTGAGAGAATTCAGTCTCTTGCAGTTGCAGATCGCCATTTCTTTGCTGGCTGTCACCTGAGGCTGTTCTTCTAGAGGCCCTATATTCCTTGCCACATGACCTGCTTCATCTTCAAAGCCAGCAATGGAGAGTGTCCCTCCTGTTGAATCCCTCTGAGATTTCAACTCTCTTGCCACTGAGAGCCTCACTCCTTGTAAGTGATCACCTGAACAGGTCAGGCCCACCAGGGATATTTCCCATAAATTAAGGGCAAAATCCTCTGTAAGACTGATTCCACTTAAGATGCTAGCTGCAAGTGAGGTCCCAGACCACCCACCCTTCTGACTGACTGGCTTAACCTCAGAGTTTTCTACAATCTCCTTAGGTTCATAATTCCCTAAGATGACTCATAGAACTCAGAAAAGCAACACTTCCAATTACAGTTTTATTATGAAGGATACACACAGGGTGAGGTGTGAGAGGGTGTGCAGTGCTTCATGCCGTCTCCCTGTGGAATCAAGGGTATGTCACCCTTTCGGTGCATCCATGTGTTCACCAGCCAGAAAGCTCCATTGAACTTTGGTGGCCAGAGTTTTTATTGGGGTTTTAAACTGATACCAAGATCGTGTTTTTCTTTGAATGTAACTTTACCAACTCTAATCATTGTTACAAGTTTTCTCTAACTAGGTGGCAAATTACATGTGAATGCAAACTGCTTATTTAAATCACCTCATTGGTTTGAATATAGCAAGGGCTCCGAATATGTTTACCTAATTGAATATTAGAGGTAAAGGCACCCTGAAATAAAATTTTCTTGACATCGAAAACTAAATCATTTGTGATAGAGAATGAGACAATCCCTCTGTGAAGCTACTCTTTAAAGCGCTGGGTGAGGAGCATGATAAAATGGCAGTAGCCTATATTTTTTTCAGACTCAAATTTATTTCCCTGACACATAAGATACTGTTTCCAGGTCTTAGAGGGGGACATCTGGGAAACCTAGGGAGATCTGTAAACTCTTCCATCAATTTCTCAGGCACTAAGAGAATTTGTAGTGTTTGCAAGATTCTTTGAAAAAAAAAAATTGGATATCATGCCAAAGGAAGAGTCCAGAATTGTTAATCCCTGTGTACTACACCTACATCAAACTGCTCAGCACGGGGACAGCTTGCATTTCTGTATCTTCTTGGGCTTGTAGACATCTCACAAGATCCCAGGAATGGTTGCGATTTCATCAGGGCAGATAATCAGGATTATAGGTAAAAGCATTAGGAAGAGACATACCATCTATCTACAATCACAACAAGTCCTTTAGAAGTTTCTATTTTCTCTTTTCCAGAGAAAAGCAAAGCCCTCCTTCATACGATGGCAGATTCACAATAGCCAGTGCCCCTAATTCTTCAACTTTCCCACTCCTCTCTCCCAAATTGTGTATTTCCTACCTACTTTAATATCTGTTTTCAGAAATGACTAATCCTAGACTGATCGTGTTCTATTCAAATGAAAGATGAAAAACAAGCTAAAGCCTCCTGTCCCCAAAGGCTGGAAATGACCTCATGACGTTACATGTGCCTTGTGGGAACCAAGGCAGGGCCACCAGTCTGTCACTATGTCTTCTAGCACTCTGGAAAGTGTCAATTTTTTTTCCCCCAAGTGAAAATACCAGGCGATTCTGGAGTAGCAACTGTAATCACCAGAATGGGACTAGCTGTGGTTTCTCAAGCCCTGAGTTCCGTTCCTCGTCTCCACTCTGGCAGTTCTTGAAAGTTCCTTTCAATCCCTCTCTTTTGTTTCTCTTCAAGTCTGTTTACCATTTTTTTTTTTTTTTTTTACAGAGGGGTGTTTGCTCTATGTGCCGTTATGGGGTCCAGAGCGTCTAATTGACAAATTATGTTGCACTTTTGGTGGCTTTAAGGAATCATTTAAAATAAATAAGATCATAATTATCAGTTTTCATTTACCCATTTATTAAGTAACAATGTTCACACTGAGTAGTTTGATTTTGTGTTATAATAAGGCAATCTCTACATGATGACAGATGGTGTTTCATTTTGCCGACACTGTGCTAAAGTGCTTTGGGTTGTGATGTGTTTGATTTTATTAGAGATCAGATTTAACACATGCATGCTACATAACTGCAATCACATTCCCATTTCTCATCTGTAGGAGAAAATGAAACTGTGATGAAATGTAATATACTCACCCTCAGGCAGAACTAGTGGCACTGGGAATTGCAACATAATAAATCTAATGGATATTACACTATAGGACCCTAGAAATTTACTGTTATTATGTTCAGGGAAGGAACTCGGTTTTGTAAAACTCACTTTTATTTCACTGGCATCCATGCAATTTCACATTATTTAACTGTTGTGTCCCAATAGCAGGGATGGTATTTGTGGATTTGCGTTCCACCACCCACCCACCCCTGCTCTGCCCCCTAAGGAACACGGTGGGGCCAGGAACCCGGAAGAGAAAGCTAGGGGAGAGCAAACAGCCAAAAAATTGCACTTACCAAATGCAAATGACAACAATGGCATGTCGTTAACAATGGATTGTTGGGATTGTCAAATTAAGCCACATTTAGCCATGCTACCAGTGTGGCACCCACTGGAGGAAGACACAGCCATAAAAGCTTTGACTACTACGATATGGAGCTCTTGTATTCTCAGCCTGCCCCACTGCCACCCCCTGGGGGAGGGGGTGGGAATCTAAGTTAATTACACATCTACTTATTGATGTGACTGTCGATAGAGCTTTTCCCTAATGAGGCCATTGTCAAGCAAAATTCCAAAGGTGGAGGCAGCTTTCAGGGCTCACATCCCAACAAGGTGGAGCCCGTAATTCTGCATTGCCCCCTGAAGGTTGACGCATCGAAACCTTGTCTGCCGCACTTCCAACAGCCTCCCAGCTGGTCTCCCTGCCTCTAGCCTCTACCTGCTGTAACTCATCATGGATGTCTCCTCTCACATTTACTCATCCTCAGTGATCGCTTTCGCCAAGTTGCTTCCACTCTCAAAAAGCCTCAGTGACTCCTTGTGGTGTGGCATTTACACCCCTCTTAATTCAGCTGTGATCTCACAATTCCGTAAAATAAACCTCTTATTCTGGTGAAGTTTGTCTTTTCATTGTTCTTCAGACAGGATAAGCTTGTTTCCTTCTTTGCTTGGGTGTAGGGTTCTTTGGGTTGCAAGAGGCAGAAACCCCCCTCAAATTTGTTTAGGCAGAAAGGGGAAGTTTCTTGACTCACAAATTTAGCAAGGTAGGAGAGGCTGGATTCCTGGTGCAAGGGGACCTTGGAACCAAAGTGTTTCTCAGGTGGTCTCTACTTTGTCTTATCTCTACTCTAGATGTGAATATCCATACTTTCTCGTACTGTAGAACTACTTCCTCTGTAGGATAGGGGATTTCAGAGGTCAGAAATGGAAACTCAGTCACTCTTCCTGGTTCCAGGTTCAAAAATTCCAAGAAAGAGTTCTGATTGGCCTGGTTTGTATCAGGTACTCATATCTGGCCCAGTGGTTGTAGCCAAGAGGTCAGGCCCTGTCAGTGGCCCAATTTGGTTTAGGCTAAGCTCCCCCCACAATAATTGTGTCCAGGATGGTGAAATCTGTCACATGATTAGAATAGGGGCATGGAGCAGAGCCAGGAAGGGAGGAGTGTTGCTTTTCTGGGCAGCCAAAATAATTGATGTCCACCACATGCCTGTGTATGAGGTCCCCACCACCTGCTATGCCCATGTCCTTCCTCCCCTCCTATCTCAATCTGAACCATCTGCCTTAGAGAATAGAAGGTCAGGGTTAGGGGGAGAGAGCTAATATCTGAGTACCTATAAAATATGGATGTTATCTAAACAAATCCCCACAATAGCCCTATAAATATAGTACCATCATCCGTATTTTACAGATGAGCTTAGAAAAGCTATTTATCTTGATCACATCATTCAACCAGGAAGTGGCTGAGCCAGGTTTCAAAACCAGCTCTGTTGGACCCTGTTCATAATCTGAAGTATGCGGGAGGATTCAGTTCTGTGCTAGAACAGAAAAATTTAAAAGAACCTGGATAAGGGTCCCTGGGTGGTTCAGTTGGTTGGGCATCTGGCTCTTGGTTTCGGCTCAGGTCATGATCTCAGTGGCTCGTGCGATCGAGCCCTGTGTTGGGCTCTGTGCTGGCAGTGTGGAGCCTGCTTGGGATTCTGTCTCTCTCTCTCTCTCTCTCTCTACCCCCACCCCAAAATAAACAAGCTTAAAATTATTTTTTAAAAAATCATTTAAGAAATAAATGAAAGAACCTAGATATCCTGTTTATCTGACCCAAAATACATAATTGATTGAAAACACATGACTATTCAATTTCCTCAAGTCTATATTTAGGTTACTTAGGAGCAGGCAAATAGGATGTCAGGCTAATTCTGCAGTGATATTTTCTTGGGAAACGACTGGTACTTATGTCTCATTCCTTCTCTCATCAGATATTTATGGACACCTGCCTGGTTCGTCAGTCTATTATCTGCACACGTCATTCTCATATCATGTTAGATTTTGTATTTACACCAGGTCCCTTCATGCGTGTGGCCTCAGTTCCTCTCAAACTTGCCATCTCACTATTTTCCCACTTCCTTGCTTCACAAAAGCACGTCCTTCTGCCTACAATGCCTGCCCTCCTCCCTTCTGCTGTTGATGTCCTGCTTCTTCTTCAGGGCTTCATTCAGACATCCTTCTCCTTCTGACCTTAAATGCCCCTTCCCGCCCTGCTCCTCCCATCCCAGGAATGTTCTCACTCTTCCAGATCTTAGAGAAATGATGCAAGCCAATGTATAACTGCAAGCCTCCTGAGGGCTCTGGTTGGCAGGCTTCTCCCCATAGTAACTAGCATAGTGCTGGCTGCATAGCAGATATTTGATAAATATTGTTTGTTAAGGTAAGAAAAACTCACATACAGGTCTTCCTCAGCACACGAGGGTCTTCTGTCCCGATAAACCCATTCTAAGTTGAAAATACCATAAGTTGAAAATGCATGTGATACACCCAGTCTACAGAACATCATAGCTCAGCCCAGCTTACCTAAAACAGGCTCAGAACACTGACGTTAGCTTACAGTTGGGCAAAATCATCTCACACAAAAGTCTATTTCTAATAAAGTGTTGAATAGCTTGTGGAATGTATTGACTACTGCCTTGAAATGGAAAGACAGAATGGTTGTGTGAGTACAGAATGGTTGCAAGCATATCTGTTGTTGAACGTTGGGGTCCCGCGGCTGACTGAGAGCAGAGGCTGGCTGCAGCCTGCCCAGCATCTCAGGTGAGGGTGGTACTGGGAAAATCTCAAAATTCAAAAATTCAAAGTACATTTTCCACTGAATGCATTATCCCTTGCGTATCAATGTAAAGTTGAAAAATCGTAAAGTAAAAAAAAAAATCATTTGTCAAACTATTGGGAGTTGGAGGTAGTCTGTAGTAATATGAAATTATTTAGAGAAATACAGTTGATTACTATGACTCTGTACAGTGCCTTTGCAAACACTGGAAGAGGTGATATAATGGAATGTTAGGACTGTACACTTGGTAGTTAAAGCAGGACTTGAGTTCTGGCTCCTGCCTTTTAACTGGTATAGAGTCCCAGACAAGCCTCAGTTTCTTCATTTGTAAGTTGGAGATAAGACTTTAAGGTGTCTGTTGTGAGAGTTTGTGAAGTTATGAAGTGCTTTGTGTAGCACCTGATATGTCTGCGTGCCCCGTAAGTGCACAGGTATAAGCCCACGCACACCGACAGTTTGAAAAAATTAGATTCATGTGGATTGGGAGAAGGAACCTGTTTATGGCTATCCACTTGGCTCCCAGGGGTTGTTCATCCTTTGGGAGACTCTCAAATCATTGGAGAGTCTGGTGAGAGGCTCAGAGACTTGGGGGGGAAGGGGAAGACACCCAAGAATCTGAGCTCTACCTGGAAGAGTACTTTCCAATGAAATGATAAGACCAGGATAAGCTTTAAATCAAATTTGACATGTGGTAGTTTTCCTTCTTGAATCTTCAGTGGGGGTAGGGGGGTGGGTACAAGGGCAGGCAACTCTAGTTAGGTAGCATAGGTGGACAGGCTTCTCAGAAGGTGACATTTGCTTCTAGACCTAAATGAGAGGGAACCGGCCATGTGAGGATCTGGAAGAAGAACATTCCAGGCAGAGGGAATTGCAAGTGGAAAGGCCCTGAGGCAGGACTATGCTTGAGGTCAGAAAGAAGTCCACAGTAGCTAGAGCCAAGTGGGTAAGGGGAACGTAAATGGAGGCCAGATTGCACAGGGTAAGCCACAATAACATAGTGGGATTTTGTTCTAATTCCAGTAGGAGGCCATTGGAAGGTTAGGCAAAGAAGTCTTCTGATAGCCAGTGTCCAAGATGGCCCCCCCAGTGATCCTTGCTCCCTGGTATCTACTCATATCCTTCCATATTGAATAAGACTGGCCATAACTAACAGGCTATGTGGAAATGGCAGATGAAACTTCTGAGGCTAAGCTTTAAAGAAGACATTGAAACTATTGCCTTTCTCTCTCTGTTCATTCACTTTGGAGGAAGCCGGCTACCAAGCCATAAAGATATTCAAGCAGCTTTAGGAGAGGTCCATGTAGGGAGAAACTGAGGCCTCTAGCCAACAGCCCCGTGAGTGAGCCACCTTGGAAGTGGATCCCCCAGCTTCAGTCCAGCCTTCAGATGAGAGCAGCCCAGAACACCATACTGACTGCAACCTCACAAGACATTCTGAATCAGAACCACTTAGCTAAGCTGTTCTCAAATTCCTGACCCTCAGAAACTGTGTGAGATTATTAATGTTTCTTTTTTACCTTAAGCTGCTAAATTTTGGAGTAATTTGTTCTGCAGTAACAGGTAACTAATTCAAGTGGTATCATCTGATTTAGATTTTCCACACTTGGGTTGCTGAATGAACCAAGAACTTTGGAGGGTAAAAATGGAAACAAGGAAAAGAGAAGGCTTAGAAGGTACTCAGGTAAGCATTGGTGGTGCCTTGAATTAGGGGCATTCTCACCAGGGATGGTGAGAAAAGGTCAGCTTTGGTGAAGCTGATGTTATTTGCTGATGAGGCTATGGGGTGTGAAGAATCAAGGTTGACTCCTTTATTTTTAGTGGAGTGGATAGCCCTACCATTTAGTGAAAGGGGATGAATCAGTTTGGAGAGGGAAATGTAGACTCCACTAGAGACAAAATAAAGATTGTGTTGAATGAGAGACAGATAGCCTAACCAGAAGCTGTTTTTTTCTGTTGCCTACAAGATACAAATAAGAACTGTCTATGTTTCAATAAAAACACCTTCAGTCAGTACCTTGGAACTGGCTTCCTTCTCCTCAATTAAGTAGAAGACAATTAAATTAGAGTCCAGCTTCAAGGAGTTTATTATGCCTCATCGAAAATGATAAATGACTCTTGGTGACCTTGTCACCTCGCCAAGTTGGTCCCACCTCGTTTTTCAAACAGCTAATGACACCGATAGACTTCTCGCTTCTTAGGAGCTGGGGCCAACAAAAACAGCACACACCATGAAACGCAAAGAAGCTGAGAAGGAGGCAGAGGGAAAAAAGGAGAGAAAACCCACACTTGACATTTTGACAATTGGCCAAAGTGACTTTGAAGTGCAAACTTGAAAAAAAAAAAAAACCATCACCCATTTACATATTGATTTTCTATCTGTTCCGTTGCTTTAATCCACCCTTGCCTGTGTGTGTGTGTGTGTGTGTGTGTGTGTGTGCGCGCGCGCGCACGCACACGTGTGTGTGTGGGGGGCAAACTTGCCCTTTTTCTTTGGAAAGAAAAGAAAAGTGGGGAAAAGGTAAGGCCAAATGACAGTAGGGGATACTTTGGAGTTGGCAAAGACACCTTTAGTGCTCATTTGCTCCTGAAATTACCCTGAGCCAGAGTAAGGACTCAAATTACTCTCCCTGCTTGGCTGGAAGGAACAAAGCTGACACTGAAGCCTGGAGGCAGCAGGTGGAAGGGTTTGTAGCCAGAGCTTTGGATCTGGACTTAAGTTCTGGCTCCTCCATTTTCCAGCTGTGTGGCCTTAATCGTTTTACTTGACCTCTCTGAGCTTCCATTTCTTCATCTGTAAAACGGAACTGATGCTACTGTACAGGTTTGTTACGGAGATTAAGTGAGGTTATGCTCATTAGACATTTAGCTACTGGCAGGCATAAGGTGAGCACTCAAGAGGGGTCAGGTGTCTATGCTGTTGTTTCATCTGACTCACAAATTTATAACTTTTCCACTGCATCACGGCTTTCACTATAGAATGAACAAATCTGACTGTTGACGTACTCTACTTAAAATGCATGATTTAGGACCGGGGCCAGTAAGTAAAGGGCTAGAGAGTACATATTTTGGGCTTTGTGGGCCATATGGTCTCTATCAAAACGATTTTACCTCTGCTATAGACAACATGTAAACGAATATTCATGGCTATGTTTCAATAAAGCTTTATTCACAAAAACAGATGGCAACTGGATTTGGTCACCTGACCCCTCATTTAGGAGATGGAGCTGGGGAACTAGAATTTCAGGCTTTCTTGGTATAATAATACTATTTGCATTTTTCAGAATAAGTTGAAGGCAGACTTATTTTTATTAGTAGAAGTCACAAATAGCGAAAGGTTTCTTGGCCAACTCTGAGATGTGTGCTTTTAAAAATGTCTCTACTCACGTGTTAGCAAGGCAAGAAAATACCAAGCATGTTTTTGTTTCTGGTTTTGAATTTGAGTTGGTGAAATCAACAGGGTAGCAAAACAAAATGCAGGAAAACTCCATCAAAATTTTTTTGGTTGTCTGCCTTGCTTCTGGCTTCTATTTATATTACACCTACAATTTCCCAAGTATTTTAAGGTATATCGTTCCCGTTCGTTTACCTTCACAGAAATCCTGTAAAGTGGTAATAGCAGCTAATGTTTATCAAGTGCTTATTGTGTGCCGAGCATGGTGCTAAGCACTTGGCAGGAATCATGGGAGGCAGTGGATGTTAAAGTGCACTGGATTCAGGCGGTTGGGAATTGAATCCTAGCTGGGTGATTTTGGGCAAGTTACTCAACCTCTCTGTGCCTCAGTTTTCTCACCTGTAAATGCCTTTAAGCTTGTAAAGCTCTTGGAAGAGCATTTGGCCTATAACAAGCGCTCAAGAAATGGTAACCAACTCAATCTTCACCACAACCTGGGAGAGAGTTACCATGATCTCCATTCAGGTGGGAAAGGGAAGTACCTTTCCTGAGATCATCAAGGAGTTTTCCAGCAAAGGCTGGAAGGTAGATCTGTGTGACCCTAGAGACTTTGTTCTGCTGGACTGCACATCACTGCTTCCCAAGGGATAGTCATTACCTCCATTTTATAGAAAAGGAAACTGAGAGAGAGAAAAAGCATTTATTTAAGCACAGGCAGCCAGTACACAAAAGAGCCAAGACTCTATTAGGATCTTTGACTCCTGGTCCAGGACTGGCTCAATGACCAAAACCCTGTGTCCTCTTTCAGAGATTATGGAATGTTCCAAGTCTAAAAATAACCAGCAGAGGGATGTCTGCATGAAAGACTGAAAGCCAGAGTCCCCCAGTCGGTGAATTCGGGAGGATGGTGGGGAGGGAGGCAGGAAGGGAGGGAAGAATTGAAGTGTGTGGAGTAGAAAACAGACTCCCCGCACCCCTTTAGTGGCAGATGCTACCTCCATCAACCTGACCTTGATGAAAGGTGGCATTCCCCTGAGAAGGAGTAACAATAATCAACACCAAGCATCTACTGGCCCTTTACGTTCCAGACACTGTGCTGCATAATTTTTGTAACCGTTTTATTGAATTATCATAGCAAATCTACAAGAAAGGTCCTCCACTCTCCCTACTCTAAGTGTGGAAAGGCTGAAGCTCTGAGAGATAGATACTTTGTCACCCAAAGTGTCACACAGTGCGTAGCTGGCAGGGCCAAGATTTGAACCTAGATCGGTCTGACCGTAAGCTCGTGTTCTAAAACCTCTCACCACTACTGCCAGTCCTTGGTCATCCCCCTGTGGCCTGGGTCACACAGAGGTGTGAAGCTGTGCTTCTTCTCTGCTCCCCCTCCCCCATCCTGTCATGGTGGAGAGCCGCTCAGGAGTGCGGGTCATTTGGAAGCTTGGTGAATCTCTCTGTGGAGGTCTTTTCCGTGACATATCTTCTTACCTAGCACTGTATCTTCTAGCCTTCCATTTGCCAAGCAAATGCAAAGCATCTTTCTTATCAAAATATGATCAAAATATCACCAACCATGCTGCCATCCTTCGAACTAGACCTTGAACTAAATCGCCTAGGCCTGGGGTCGCACCTGACGCTAGAAGGCAGCTCGTAAAAGTAACTAAATATAGAACGAATATCTTAGGACAGCAGCTAACACTATTGAGCATTGGCAATACACCAGATGCTGCTGGAGACTCTTCATTGGCTCAGCCTCCGCGCCGCAGACAGGAGGGGTTCACATGTCCATTTTCAAGGATGGATGGCATCACCTGTTGCTGTCAGTTGCCTTCTTTTGGTGCATGAACCTTTCTATTTATGATAGTGACATGAGTATCCCTTTTAAAATACATGTAATTAGGGGCGCCTGGGTGGCTCAGTCAGTTGGGCGTCCGACTTCAGCTCAGGTCATGATATCGCAGTCTGTGAGTTCGAGTCCCACATCGGGCTCTGTGCTGACAGCTCAGAGCCTGGAGCCTGCTTCGGATTCTGTGTCTCCCCCTCTCTCTGCCCCTCCCCTGCTCATGCTCTGTCTCTCTCTCTCTCTCTCTCTCTCTCTCTCTCTCTGTCAAAAATAAATAAACATTAAAAATATTTTTAAATAAATAAAATACATGTAATTACATTTTAAAAAGTGTTAATAAAAGCTGCAAAAATGTAGAAAGAAGTACCAAAAATGCTGAAGTTCAGGTAATATTGGTCTGGTAATTTGTCAGGGCCTCTCCAGCACTGATACTCTGTTTAACAAGTATCAGAAGCCAGGTATTTAAAAGAAACAGTGGTGAGGCTCTCTTCAGTAAACCACAGCCTCACTGCCTCCTGTGCCCACCCTTCCACCTACACACAGATGGGAGGGGAATGCTCACATGTACATGTGTGCATGTACACACACACACACACACACACACACACACGCACACACACACACCACTTGGCACGTTCTATTGCCTCTGTTTCTTCTTCTTTTTAAGTTTATTTATTTATTTGAGAGAGAGAGAGAGAGAGAAAGAGGGAGGGAGACAGAGAATTCCAAGCAGGCTCTGCACTGTCAACTCAGAGACTGACGTGGGGCTTGATCCCATGAACTGTGAAATCACGACCTGAGCTGAAATCAAGGGTCAGACACTTAACCGACTGAGCCACCCAGGCATCCCATCCATTGCCTCTGTTTCTGAGGAAGAAACAATGACCATGAATCAGCCTGAATGCCACTAATTAATCAGGAGCCCCACTGGCCCTCAGTTTCCATCCTGCAAACCTATGTCCCAGCACCCAGGTGACACAGACCTGATTCGTTGGCTAAATACTCAGGTCTGTCTGGTAGGCTTCTGTACGTGCTGGCTTTCCTTCCTACCTCCCTCTTTCTGGGTCCCAGACTGCTGAACTCTTAGGAAGAGAATCATCTGCTTCTTTTTGGATCTAGAGCTTCGAATATTGAGTGGCCGGGAGAGACACCTTCTAGATTCCTCAGCAGTACAGTTGCCATGAAGGCCCATGAAGGCTTCTTGCAGAAAGACTGTCACAGAAAAACCAGAGTCCTTGTGATTATTGTTCCCCTGGCCCCCAGGAATCAGGACTTTGTCTTCAACCTCTCTTCTTGTCGTCTTCAGTTCTGAGTTGACTTCCTTTCTCCCCCCAAGTTCTCTCCTACTTTGGAGGAGTCCTGATCTAGCTCTTTCTTATCTTTGGAGAAATTTATTTCTGCTTATATTTGCATTGAGAGGGTCTGTGAAAGAAGCTAAATTCTTAATAAGCTGAAGTCTGGTGGGCTTCTCCATTCTTTTTATTCTCCTCGTGGAAAACTCTGGCAACTGCCCACTGTAGTAGCCACATTTTTCTCCAGGTTCCATCTCTGGCCATCATATCACCCCCGAAAGAGACTTGCTGTGCCCGTGTGACATGGGTTCCTTTGAGGGGCTCCATCTGTGTTCTCCCCCTTCTAGGCTTGGGTCCTGTTGTGGGTCACCAGCACTGCCTATACAGATTTTGCCATCTGGTCACCTCAATGAGTTGCTTCCCTTTGTCATAAAGCATTTTTCTATAGGCCAAACATTTTCACACCCATCTGAATCTGCATTCCTTAGGTCACACTAGCATGGAGAAAAAAGTCAGATTCCAAACAACATTGCTTTAGGTCTAATTGTATCTGTCTTGTGGGATATCCAGCTCCATCGTATTCCTCCTGAACAGCACTGGGAGCTATCTAGGAGGAATCCCGTGAGATCTGAGAACTTGCTGTCTTGGGCACCCCTATGTGGCAGCCATTTCCTTCTCTGCTGTGTCTTACTGGTACCATACAGTCTATCTGTACAGATGACCGATGGCAGCCATGCTGACCATACCCTCCAAAGCCACCCATTGTTCATCTTTCTATTGGTTGCTCTTCCCAGTGGAAATTGCTGGTACCATGGTTTTTGATGCTGAACGCTGTCAGTATACACCAGAGATTTTTCTAGAACCTCAGTGCTGACTTTCTCAATCCAACTTCTTTTTGCTTTTCCTCAAGGTTATCTATGAGCCAAGAGCTTAATAACTCACTTTTATGACTTTTTAGCATGTTCCGCAGGGGCGATTCGACATCTATTTTATTGTCTTATACCTTAAGGGTTTCCATGACACAAACAAACCTCACCTACCATGATACTACCAGTATCTCATGACAACTTTAGGAAGTAGGCAATACAATTACCACCATTACACAGATGTGCAAACTGAGGTTTACTGGGGAAGAATGGCTCACTCGTGCTCATATAACTGATGCATTTGTAATCGAAACCCGAGGCTGAGATGGTATTCTGAGTCCTGTCAGCACAGTAATACATTTTCTGTGATGGTCCTCTTTTCAATATTGACCCCAAGAAGAACTTTTATGCTTCTCAGAGCACTTGCTCTGATTATTTGGTTCAGAAGTGTGGCCACTGCATTAATACTCAATATGTTACTAGTTCACCAGGGTTGTCACATGCCTCTTCCAGAGGTCCCTGGCTTGGCTCTGAGAACTTCCATCCTCTGATGAGAACCTTCCTGTAAACAACCTATGATTAAGAATGGAGAATAGCTCAGGGCACCTGGGTGGCTCAGTATGTCAAGTGTCCAACTTTGGCTCAAGTCATGATCCCCCAGGCCGTGGGTTCGAGCTCCGCATCTGGCTCTGTGCTGACAGCTCAGAGCCTGGAGCCTGCTTCGGATTCTGTGTCTTCTTCTCTCTCTGCCCCTTCCCTGCTTGCGCTGTGTCTCTCTCACTCTCTCAAAAATAAAGAAACATTTTTTAAAAATTAAAAAAAAAAAGAATGGAGAGTAATTTTCTAGCCATTCTGTGTTCTATGTCTTACAGAAAAGTCTTGGTATGGAACACCTATTTTTATATCCAGATTCCAAAAGAGGTGGTGTTAGCTCGATCTAAAACGTATGAGGTCTGTTCTTTGTCTAAAACATCAAAACCACAATGTCTGACAATTGAGACCTCCCCTTCCAAAAAAAATCTCTGATTCCCGATCAGTAAAAGTATACACATTACATACAGATCATAGCCTAGAGGCTGTTGATACTTGCCTGCACATTAATATAAAATGTTTACACTCATTGCAGTCATTGGGGATCCTCTGCCCAAAAAGGTGCTGCTGTCCGACCGTTTTAAATACACCCCAGACAACTTACCTTTTAACTTGAGTATAATCAAGTTTTAGGAAGGCAGGATGAAATGCCTAAATTAACCCATGTCTGCCACCAATATCTATTTGTAGTGAGATTTCGTGGTTGGGGGAAAATGTACTGGTTGAGACTCGCTTTGACCTGGGAAATGAGGAGGATGCCTTAAGTTGCTTTCATACCATTTTTCAAAAAATATTCTTGACACTTGTCTGGCAGAATCGGACTGCCAGTAGAAAGAGTTATCCTGTGGGGGAGACGCAGCACAGAAAAGCTCATCCATTTCAGAGATGTGTCCAGTCGGCCCTGGAGAGGATTCGCAAGAGAGAAGAAGCGGACTGGAAAAGGGGGTCAGGGACCAGCCTGTTCCCTTCTGGACTTCCACTCGCAGGACGTGGGTTGGTGGCCCAGGAAACATCCCGCAGGATGGATCCAGTGTCAGCAGAAGGGAGCTCACACATACCAGGAGCAGATGAAAGCTGTGTTTGATTCCGGAGCACGCCTGTGCTGCTGGCCCAGGTGGCATTATTCATTTAGTGCTGTTCCATACTTCACAGGAAAAGCACAGCAGGCTTATAATGCTTGAGTTTTTAAACATTCAGAAGGCTGTGATGCTATAAATAAGCTTCTGTGTCAGAGATTAAATCAACCAAGATGCCTGCCATGCCAACTTTATTTCTGAAACAACGTGTTTTCAACAGAAATCAAAATACATGTTAATCCTTTCCTTCTGACAGGCTAATATGAGCTTTGAAAACCTCAGTGGAGAGATACTGAGAGGAGGTAAGTAGCAGAAGCCATGTCTGTGTGGCTTATCTATTGGAGAAGACAGCAGCCATCCCTGGTTTGGGAAGTCTTTTGCCAGAAGCCGTGGCGTTGGTGCTGCTGGATCCGGACTGGTCCAGGCTGTCTCCGTCAGAAAAGACGTGGCTGCTGTGTTTTGGATCCACCAGCACAGAGGCTGTGTCTTTGAGATGGCTAGTAACAGGTTAGCAAACAGTCATCCAATCTCAAATCCATTTCTCTTTCTTTTGGTTACAACACCCCAATTTTCTCTGGACACCATCCTTCACCCACTCTTAATCCATGTGGTTGGAGGGGGTGATTCGGTCGCCTAGCTCCAGAGGTGGGACCGGGGCTAACCAATCATAGCTGTCCATCTCCTTGGCCACGGCAATTGGTTCAGAGGTGGGCCGGTGACCAAGCGGACCAATGGGAGCAGATCTGGAAACCTGGCTGATACTACTGAGAAAGAGGAGCTCTCTTTTTTAGCTGAGGTCACTGACTTGGAGCTGCTGAGCTTCATAGTTGCCATCTGATCACCTGAGATTGAAGCCAGCCCCGAACAAAGCAGAGATAAGAGATGGAGACGGATTCCTGATGATATTGTTTGAGCACCTGGATACATTCTTGCTTGAAATCAGATGCACTCCTGGACTCGTTTGTGTGAACAAGTTCTGCGCTTTTTCATCAAAAAAAAAAAAAAAAAAAAAAAGAGTTGGATTTGCGGCACTTGAAACAATTCTGACGAATTCAGTAGTCCAGCTGATAAATGAAGCCAAACTGGTCAGTTCATTGATAAAATGCATTTATGGATTTGTTGACCTGTTGTTAGGCTAGATTATTCTAACATAATGAGATTGGCTGGTTGGACAGTCCAGGGCAGACTCAGCTCCGGTGGAAAAGGGTGGCCATGGGACCCCCGGCAAGGATGAAGGTCCTGAGAAGCTGCAGGTGTAGGCTGGTGCGGAGGACTGGTATTGGGGACTGTGTTGGGTTTGGAAGAGGTAGAGTTCAGCTGGTGATCCTTAGCTTTCAGGGATACCTTTAAGGCTATGATAAGATTGTACACCTTCTCCCTAGTAAGATACTTTTTCCCATAAAATTTTCCATGTAATTTCTGGTGGCTCAGAGATACACAGAAACCCAGTTCTGGGCCGCTGGGGATTGTGAATCACACCTTAAGAACCTAGGCAGATGATTCATCTTTTATATCTTATAAGATCTCTTGTGACTGATACCTATTTACTGGTTAATATATTTGAAAACTTGTCTCAGGCAACTGTGCTTAACATATAGAATTTATATTTTTATAGTGAGCAGGGGTAGATGCTATTATTATCCTGATTTTACAAGCAAATAATCTGAAATATAAGAAAAAGTTATAGAGCTTCCTCAAGGTCACAAAGCTTACAAGTGAGCAAAATCCAAAGCTCAGGCTAGAAGACCCAAGAGGCCACATTGTAAATCACCTCACTGACTTTATAAATTACTCTACTAATGGATCACAATGCATACCAGTCTATAATGGTTTGAATCTTCACGCCTAACTTAAATGCATCATGACACAGTTTAAACCCGTTCCTTCATGGAGGTGCGATGGAAGTACGTCAATTCCAGTCCCAAATTCGAGAAGTGACTTGTAAGTTACTCAGTGTCTGAGACACGTTCTTTATATGGGGAGTGTGGTTGGCACCTCTGCATAATTTTTTTCTGCTTTCCTTATTGAAAGATAGTTTGGAAACTCACAAAAGCAATGCTTTTGCTTTAAAACCTCAACACAGAAATGGACAGCGGGGAGTAGGTACCACATGAACATTCCCCTCAGTGGCTCCCCTAGCCATCTCACTCCCCAGAGGTAACTAGTCGGAAAGTTGGGTACGTATTTTCTGAGTTCCTCTCTATGGATTTGTAGTCTTTCCACAACACATGTATAGAGTTTATTTTTAAACAAAAATAGAATCACGTATCTTGGCCGCTTTCCATGTCCATGGCACATGTAGATCTACCAGAGTGTTTTGGATGCACTACATTTAATCCATAGGTATGGACATATATATTCTGCTCAGTCATTCCTTGACCACTGGACATTTCAGATGCTTCCATTGGTTTTTGTTTTTTTTTTTTTTTACAATATTATTGACTATATTCCCGATGCTGTACTTTTTATCTCCGTGACTTATTTATCTTAAAGCTAGAAGTTTGTACCTCTTAATCCCCTTCACCTATTTTGACCATCCCCTCACCCCCATTAAAAAATATCATCTTAAACTCTGCTGCAGCAAATCCCCTTGCCAATGTATCTTTGCTCACGTGACTGGATATTTCTCTAAAACAGATCCTTAGGAGTAGAACTGCAGGGTCAGACCTATTTCTGTAATTTAAAGTAAATGCATGAGAGACCATTTTTGGCATTATTAAAGGGATTCCAGTGAAATGTAATCAAATGCAGTCTAGGTTTAGCTCTTTCTCTTGTGCTTGGGACCATTCTCGTGTGGGGACAGTTTCTCTGGTTGTCATGCTCCCCCTGGAGCTCCCTTTATGTTCAAGAGCTCATCTGAGTCCTGCCTTCCCTTGAGCCGCCCAGGGCTTATGTGTATTATGGCAGATTTCAGCTTCCTGAGCTGTACACACTTCACCTCTGAACACAGGCTGCCCACCCGCAGACTCAGCTGGAGCCTGGGAGCAGCACTCTCCATGATGTCTATGCTCCCAAAGCTGAAACTTCGCGTAGCCTCTGTTTGCTAACAGTGAAAGGGAGATCCGTAAGAATGGCTACTTGAGACACTGATGCTGGAGGCTTACAGCCGTTGATGAAGCCTCATTAATTGGTTCATTTCTTTAACAAATATCTTTTCGGTATGTACTATGAGCCAAGCACAGTGACGGGAGTCAGGGATACAATAAATCACCAAAAGCGCAGATGGCCCCCTACTCGTGGTAACTCTAAAAACATCATAGAGAGGTATGTGCACTCTCTTCTAGCAACTTTGGAGTTTTGTCTTAGAAACACCGTGAATGACAGGTGCGTTCGAAAAGGTGTTTTGGAAACCAGAACAAATCAACCCAAGGTGGAGTGAAAACAAACTCCCCTTGAAAAGAGCACATAACATCCCACACTGCAATGGTAAGTCAACAGGATATCGATAAAATGAAAAAAATTAAATCAAATGGTATAAATCACTTTGCCTCCATCCTGCTGCCCCTCCCACCCCCCACCTCACATCAGGTTGTTTCCCCCACCCCTGCTGAGGGGACCACTTTGGGGGCCACTTTATCCTGGCCCTTTGAACCCTGACTCCAGCTCAGCCACTTGGATTCTCTCCTGGAGAGCTGGGATTGTAGCATTGGAACTCAAGTCAGCCTTTCTTGGGGGGTGGTTTATTTGGGAAGAATTTAAAAGGTGGAAGCGTGTCTCAGCCCATGTGCAAATGGAGCAAAGGAGGTGACCCTGCCAAGAAAGAGAGAAGGAAGCCGGGAGAAGGAAAAAAGTAAAGAAGGGGAAAATGGAGTCCCGGAGAGAGAGACCTTGAGGGGGGGCTCCTTTTATGTTAGAATTCTCTCCTGAGATCAAGAGGACTTCGTCTTCTTGCATGCTCTGAACCTTTCCTGGATCATCTGAACAAATCCCTGTTTTGTTTCCCCAGTTATATTGAAAAATAATTGTCAGACATGACTATGTGAGTTTAAGGCATACAGCATCATGGTTTGATTTACATATTTTGCAAAATGATTACAACAGATTCACCCAAGTGCCCGTCTTCTCACATAGATATAGTAAAAAGAAAAGAAAGAAAAAAGAATAAATAAACTATTTTCTTCTTGTGATGAGAACTCTCAGGACTGATTCTTTCAACAACTGTCCTACATATCACACAACAGCGTTAGCTATAGCCATCATGGAACGTTATATCCCTGGTACTTTATCTTCTGGGAGTTTGTACTTTTTGACCACTTTCCTCCAATTGCCTCTCAACCTGTGGTAACCACAAGTTTGATCTCTTTTTCTCTGAGGTTTTTGTTTGTTTAAGATTTCACACATAAGCAAGATTATACAGTAGTTGTCTTTCACCATCTGACTTATTACACTTAGCATAATGCCTTCTAGGCTTCCAGGTCTATCCATGTTGTCACAAGTGGTAGGGTTTCTTATTTTTTTAATGGATGAATAATATTTCAGTGTGTGTGTGTGTGTGTGTGTGTGTACATATCACTTCTTTTTCCATTCATTGTTGATGGACACTTAGGTTGTTTCTACATCTTGGCTCTTGGAAAGAACACTGCTATGAATGTTCAGGTGTAGATATCTTTCTGAGTTAGTGTTTTCATTTCCTTTGTGGATATATTCTCAGAAATGGAATTGCTAGATTACAAGGTAGTTCTGTTTGTAGCTTTCTGAGGATCCTCCATACTGTCTTCCGTAGTGACTGTGCCAGTTTGTAATCCGACCAACAGTGTATCAGCGTTTTGTTTTCTCCACATCCACACCGGCATTTGTTAGCTTGTGTTTTTGATGATGGCCATTCTAACAGGCATGGGGTGATAGCGCATTGTGGTTTTGATTCGCATTTTCCTAACCTCTTTTTCCTTGAGCTAACCTGATGGTTCCTCTTTCTGTAACCCTGTCCCCCTCTGGTTACGACAATATTTGCTCCTTCCTTTGTGCTATAGAGAAAAGGGTGAGAGAGAAACTCGTTTTCATTTTGCTCCTAAAGCCTAAACAGATACATCGTTGGGAAGCATATTTTGTTCAGCTCTGTCATTCCTCTGATGGCCTGCTTATTTTGGAAACGTGCTGAACTCCATCCTCAGGGACTCTGTAAGGAAGGCTCAGCTTGGAGGATTCATGAATCCATTTGTTCATCAATTAGGGAGGCTTGGAAGCAGACGCTCTGTGAGTGGGGCATTCTGTGCTGTTCTCTGTTGGGGGGGCGGGAATCGGGAGTCCCAGAAATGTGGTCTCTCTTGGAGGTCCATGAAGGCAGAAGTTGAAAGTGTCAGTTGAAATCAGAATTATCATTTTAATCCAAGCCTAGCCTCTCAAGGTCAGTGAGAAAGTAAGGAGATTCCCAATGAGTTTCCGATCACTGAGCACTGGTGAGGAGTACAGGACAGTGGGACTGTCTGGGGGTGGGGGGGAGAAAGACCTCCTTTCAATGACTAGGAAAAGCCAGACCGAAGGAAATAGATTCACATTCTTGCTTCAATTACACACACGTATGCATACACAAACACACACGGGAAAAAATGTATTGTTGCATCGCTGTGCTGTGAAGCACACACACGTCCATTACAGCCAGCTGAACCTGTATGAAGGGGGGCTTTCGAGGCTGGGTGAGTTAACAGTTCAGTTCAGCATCCCCCTGAGAATCTCTGCCAAGATGAACCTCTCCTTTTCCCAGAAGCTTTGAAAGAAATGGAACTTAGTAATCCTGATAGAGGAATTTGTCGTGAAAGACACATTAAAGGACAGTGAGTCGTCATCGCTCTTGTCCCCAGCCCCTGCTGCCTTGTTTCCCGTGACCCCAACCATTGCTATCCATGAGAGTGACCCTGTCCATTGCTATACACGCCAGTTGACTCAAACTCTATCCACTCCCCACGAGGACCCAGCGCAGATGCCTGTATCTCCTGAGTTCCCATCGCCTCTAGGCCTCCTTTGTGGGTTTTCTCTCTCAAACTGGCATTTTGCATACAGTACTGAGCAGCAGGGAATGCAGACTGGCATTAGGAGCAAATCTGGTTTCTTTCTTTGTCTTCCCTCCCCCACCCCCACCCCCCTTCCTTTAGATAGCCGCCTTCAGCTGTGTATAAATTAAGCACATTCTTGTGCTTTTGCAGGTCACATCTGGGATATTCTGGACATCTCTGGTATAAACTCTGAATTTATGAAACCAGTAATTTGCTGCTCCCAGCTTATAATGCCTGACATTGTCACTGTTTGCTTAGAGTTTTGGTATCTGATGCTCTTAATGTGAAGGTCAATGTTATTGATACTGAACTCCGTGCCCTCATTTCTTTCTCCATTGCATTTTTTTTTTGAGGCACACACAGAGAGGGTAACTAATCTTAATATCTTGTGTTCACAATTCTATTTAGCATGAAATCAGTAACTGACATATTAATTATAATAATCTGTTAAATATACTTTACCTACATGTTAATTATGGGAGACCATTCTCATTTATTTCTCTGGGTAGCCTATTAATTCAACCCAGATGGTACAGCTTTGTGAGACGGTAACACTGAGCATTTGCAGAATAAATCATGTTGCCAAGATACAGCAGCAAAAACGTTATCACATCTGAATAAGCTTTAGTATGATATAACCAGGAAAGAAAACTTACCAATTACTCACAGACTGGAGCTTAGTTAAAAACAGGATCAGTATATCAAATGTTTAACAGAAATTGGAGGTGGGGGGAACATAAAATGTTTTCCTCCAAAGAGTGGATTCTTTATTTAAGCCCAGTGACACATAAATAATTCCAAAAGGGGGAAACTGAATCCTGACACAAGGAGCACATCATAACTTGGGAGGGGGAGTGGGGGAAAAAGGCAGCTGTGCTTTTCTTGGGCTTTCTGATGTCAAGGCTGGTGTCATTTGGAGAAGTGCTGAAACACCTCTCTCTTCTTCCTCTATTCCCCTGCCTCCCCACAATTTCTTCTTAGATGCTAATAGGCAGAACTCTGGGCTCTGTCTCATTGGGGCTCTCTAGTTGGAGCCAGATTTATGTTTGGGAGGCTGATTCATCTCTGAGTGGGGATGGTTCCAATGGGGAAGCTTGGAATCGGTCAGTGGGATGTCAGATCATCTTCTTTCTAGATCCATTGGCCAAAGATCCTTTCAGCCCAGCAATGTGGCTTCGACAGTTTAATCAGCACCCACTCATTATTTGTTTTCAGAAAGAACTATGCTGGTCCTTGGGAACTGGTGGAGAGTAAGACTGATACAGGCTCTGCCTTCACAGAGTGTATGATGGGAGTGAGGAAGCATTTAAACAGATTGTTATAATCTAGTGGGATAGGGTCATGCTATGGGGGTGTGTGGCTGTGAGAGCACACAGCAAAACTCCCCCAACTCTGGCATGGCAGAGGCACAGAGAAGGCTTCCCAGAGGGCGAGCAAGAGGTCATTGACTGGAGGACTAAAGAGAGATCCAGATGGAAGGAACAGTACCAGCAACTAGTGCATCATGTACTCATGGGTTTGAAGGAAGTTGGTGCAAGTAGAATGTAAATTGAGGGGGTTGTGGAAACTTCTAAGAGGCGTGACTAGATAGGTGTGCAGGGGCCAGATGATGAGGGTCCCTGTAAACCACACAAAAAAGCTCAGCTTTCACCTTGAAGACAAGTGGGGGCCATGGAAACGTTGGAGCATGAGGTGACAGGATCAGGTTGACACTTTAGGAATGTCTTTATGGATTCATCAGGGTAAACAGCGAGCAGGCAGGAGCCGTCATTAAAGCAAGAGATGGCGGTTTCCTGGAACAGAAGACAGGCAGAGCTTTTTTTCGCCTTCTTACCATTCAGCTCTGCCTAAGGCTGTTCTCTTAAAGAGACATCTCCAGCATTCACCAAGCTCTCTCTTCCTTAAGCTCTAATAGCATTATTTTGCCAATCGTTTAATATTTGAAAACAAGTAGAGACTTTGCATCTCCACTCCCATTCCATCTCTGCTGCCATGTTAGAGGATGCCAACTTCTCTTGGCCCCTGTCTCTCTTCTACTGACACATGGTTCCTATGAACTTCTACACTTGACCAACTCATTGCTCACGATGACTTTGGCTACTTGTGCTCCATATTTATCGTGTTGTTATATTTTGTGATTCTCCTCCAACACTCAATCTAAAAAAACCTGTTCCTTCGTTCTTTCTTATAATGCCCTCTCCTTGGACACAAGTACACTTGGAGGTTAATTTGATTTGCTTGCTTATCAATGCCTTTTTTTTTTTTTTTTGCCTCCCCCACTGGACTTTAAGTTCCATCTGGGTGGAGACCATGTCTGTTTTTCTTCATTGTATTCTGAGCATGTAGCGCAATGCCTGTACATGGGAGTTGCACAACAGATAAAAATTTCTTCAATGACTGTATTATTCTCCTAAAACTAAAGGACATTTAACTCTTTGGGGAAGCACTTGCATCTCAGGACATGTTTCAGGCACATGTCTGAAGCTTAGAAAAAGAGATGAAAACAGGGGATGCCTATGGGAACTGCGAGCCAGAAAACGTGGCCAGAACACAGCCTTTCACAACCCTGATTAGAATTTATGTAAATGACATGGGTACAGGATGGACTCATCAAGCCTACTTACCTGAGCAGTGGGGGCTTCAGGGTAAGGGGGTGGGGGAGATATTTTGATCATCCAAATTACAGCTCTAAGAAGCAGATGCACTTTAGGAGGATACAATCATTTTAGAGTTGACTTTGAGTTTCAGATCTTGCCCTCTTTTGTTTTCTAAGAAACAACTATCCTTCATTCCCTTCTTTCTTCCCACCCACCTACCTTCTTTGGTTCATGCATTCATCCAACAAACATTTCTTGAGTATATGCAACACCCTGGTCTCTGAATCATGCTGGAAAGTGACTTAGAAGACAGGGCAGGTAAGCCTTAGGATACTAAGCGTGACATATACCTCTGCATTGATGAGTCGGGGGAGGGGTCTCAGCAGAAAGGATTCCAGCTGAAAGACTGTGTTTATACAGGTTTGACCCCCCCCCCCCCGGCTTCTCTTTCAAAGCAGATACTGAGGAAGGATTGGGGACTGACACATCTCCTGAGCCCTCTGAAATCACAGCTGAGCCCCACTCGCCGGATTGAACCTCCACCAGAATTCCACATCCACTACATGGTTAAGAGGAACTTCTAGCTGGGGAATATAAAATTGTAAATGGCACAGATAACGTCAGTCTGAGTTACTGTTTTCAGAATGACACAGATGTTAGGATAAGGGAAGCATAAATGGAAATTAAAGAGAAACAAATTCAGAACAGATGTCAGGAAGCATTTTTTTCATGCGGAGAATCACAAATGTGTGGAATGGCCTACCAGGCTCGATTGTTAAGGCAAAGACACAGGGGACATTCGCGAACTGATCAGATGGCATCATGGGGGAATTAAACAGTAAAAGAGGAAATGAGCGTGCATACTGCGACTGGCTTTCGGCTAATCCTCAACAGTGTCCATGTTCTTATGTTCCTGGTGCTTCCATGCTTACCTTGGATAAACACATATAATTTCTTTGCTTTTAGTTTTCACAGATTGCATCAACCTCAAAATAGTTATTTTCACATCATAAAGATGACATTGGCAGAGTGGGGGGGGGAGCGGAGAAAGAGAGAGACCTCCTTCTCTGGAGTAATTTTTGGGGGATGGAGGGTGTTGTTGTTTGTGAATTGTGCACGGGAATGAATGTTTCAAATGTGTATACCTATCTAACACCGAAGAGCCGGGTGTGATCATAAACCAGCCAGCCCTCTCGTACTGTCAGGTGGAGCTGGAGTTCTAATTCTCGCTAAGTACATGACTGCCAAGGAGTCCGTTGGAGAAGTCCTGCAAGACTTTCTCTGCTTCTGTCCTCCCAGCTAATGGCCTCATGGCGCCCAAGTCCTCTTTAAAATATTATATGTGGGAGAAAGGGAAGTTAAGTTAGTTGTTACTTCCAATAGCTACTTACTGCAAAGGTTTGCACCAAGGATGGGGCAATAGGAAATGTGCAGCACATGACTGCTTGTGCGTGTCTTTCTCTCATTGTGCCTTCGGAGCTGCTCTAGAGAGACTGTAACCAGGTGCCCCTTTAAAGGAGTATCACTTGGGGGATATAGCTTATGATAATAGGGAAGGGAAGAGTGGATAGCAATGACTCTATGCCCCAAGGGAAGGTAGTTGAGGATAAAAAGTAGAGTAAAACCTCATTAATCTGGACCCTGCTAATTTAGAATGTATGAATAATTCAGACCCTCTGGCTGAGCTGAAGTTTACCTTTGTACTAGATATGGAAAAAAGGGTTTGCTAAGCAAATTAATAGTGTAAACAAGATAGAGGGTAGGGAATATATAACCTATTTAAGAGAACAAATTGTTTTCACATACTTAGTGGAACCATCTGCATAGGAACAATGAATAGGTCAATTATAAGTAATCCTGGTCTATTCATTCATCTTGGTCTGTTGGGTATCCATACTCAGAAAATTTTGTCAGCACTAGAGGGGTGAAATTGAATAAGCCGGGAGTTCTTTAAAGTTCATATTTAAGACATTGGGTTGGTTACATTGTCTTTTCTTTCATAATCTACTACAGATTGGCAAGACTTTAAAGACCACCTGACCAACCTTCCTTAGACCCTGTCTGTCCCTGTCACCTCTGAGCCTTGACTGTTGACAAGACCAAAAGACTAGCTTGTAGAGCACGGTCCTGAGTAATGTTGGCACCAGAGCAAAGAAGGTAAGGTTTGAAAGTCTGAGTTCTAAACTGGTCTCTGCTAATACCTACCTACTGGATTTGGGTAAATAGCTTATTTTCTTCTGGGCTTCAGTTTCCACGTGTGTAAAACTCCAACTCAACAATTCTATCGTCATCATCTATCTCTGCTGAGGCAACTTCTCATCTGTAAAAAATATATAGCGATTCTCAGGGCGCCTGGGTGGCTCAGTCGGTGAAGCATTTGACTCTTGATTTCGTTTCAAGTCATGATCTCGAGGCTCATGAGTTGGAGCCCTCATCGGGCTCTGTGCTGACAGCACGGAGCCTGCCTAGGATTCTCTGTCTCCCTCTCTCTCTCTGCTTCTCCCCTGCTGGCGGTCTCTCTCAAAATAAATAAATAAACATTAAAAAAAGTAGGAATTCTCATGTTGTGTTGATAATCAAATGATACAGCAAATAAAGTGTGGAGGAGGAGAATATCAGTAATAAGAAAAGAGTGAGTAATGGAACACCTGGGTGGCTCGGCAGGCTAAGCAACCGACTCTTGGTCTTAACTCAGGTCTTGATCTCAGAGTCGTGAGTTCAAGCTCCATGTTGGGCTCCACACTGGGCATGTAGCCTATGTAAGAAAAAAAAAAAGTAAGTCAGGAGAAATAATCATGCTCCTACTGCCGTCATTTCCTAAGAATTATTGCCTTCACCCTCTCCTGGGGACATCTGGCTTTCTTTTCTCCTTTCTCATCCATGGGCTTCTTTTTTTAATTTTTTTTAAGTTTATTTATTTTGAGAGAGAGAGAGAGAGAGCAAGAGAGAGAGGGAGCATGAGCAGGGGAGGGGGCAGAGAGAGAGGGACAGAGACAGAATCCCAAGCAGGCACCACACTGCCAGTGCAGAGCCTGATGTGGGGCTTGAACCCATGAATGGTGAGATCGTGACCTGAGCCGAAGTCGGACGTTTAACCGACTGAGCCCCCCAGGCGCCCCTCCCAGACTTCTTAATAACATTTTCCCACCGGGTACTCTTGGAATTTTCCCCAACCCGGCCCCCTCCCCCCAGTGGGTGGAGCCCTGAGCAGTGCTGCATCACAGGCAAGGCACAGAGGTATCCTCACCGACAGTCTCTCCTTGAGCCGGTCAGTCAGCAGTGGATTGGAACAGGGGAGGAGGGAGTAGATGGCTTTCCCTCTTGTCGCCACTCTCCCGGCCGCCCTCAAACACTCTCGTGAGTTGTGCTGACTTTAATCCTAAAGCTGGAGGTAGACACGGAGCAGCCAGCTGGCATAAGTTTGGCTTTCGGCTTCAGTTCATATCAGTCTTGGAGCCTGCCGGTCACTGACGCATAAAGGAAATTAATCAATTAAATATTGATTTTATGTACCATTTCCATTTAAGCAATTCTCAAATAATGCTTCATCAGTGGACATTTAAAACCTCTGCCACCTAAACAAATCATCACCTAGCCCTTTCCAGATATAGACTCAGAACCCAAGGCCATGCTGGGCTTCCTTATCTGTGCTTGGCTGAGGACTCTTATCTCCTTAAATGTGGCTTTGACACATAAAACTCAGTAGCAGAATAGCTTTAGAGATTTGCTAAAATCATATGTAAATCTCATTGGTATGTACTGTGTACAGATTAGGGGCTCTGTAGAAAATGAGAGAAGGCTGGGAGAAAAATGTGGTG
Organism: Neofelis nebulosa; assembly: GCF_028018385.1. Lineage (NCBI taxonomy): Eukaryota > Metazoa > Chordata > Mammalia > Carnivora > Felidae > Neofelis > Neofelis nebulosa. Next base: position 30,823,515 of record NC_080798.1, on the reverse strand, counting down.
GGTGCCATGAGCAGCTTTTGTAGGGTGAGGGTTTTTGATCAGAGCCCACAGGCCTGCTACCTTCTCCGGACACCAGGACCCTGCATTGCAAGGGGGACTCTGATTTAAATGAACACATCAGGGTTGCCTGAGTGACTCAGTCAGTTAAGCACCCGACTCTTGGTTTCAGCTCAGGTCATGATCTCACAGTTTTGTGGCTTTGAGCCCCACAATACTCTCTGCACCAGCAGTATGGAACCTGCTTGGGATTCTCTCTCTCTCTCTCTCTCTCTCTCTCTCTCTCTCCCTCTGCCCCTCCGCCACTCACACTGTCTCTCTCTCTCTCTCAAAATAAATAAATAAACCTAAAAAAACACACCCTATAAATGACTCATCAGGCTTAGAAAGGCAGCTTCTACAGAATCACAAACTTTGAAAGGAAGTTTTGGCGAGGTCATTCGACCTCCTTGAAGACAAATCTCAATGGATACAATGCTCGGTGCCATTGCTGTGAGAGCATTTGTGTGTGTGTAACATCTGTCAGCAAGCTTTACTTTATTTCTCTTTTTTATTGACCGCTTGCCATGAGTTCCATCCCATGAAAGGTGCTGTAAGCTTTGCAGAAAAAACGCTCAGCCCTTCTACCTTTCTAGAAGCGTACACTTGGCAAGGGGCAAGGCACAGACAGCCAAAGTTGTAAGATGGTACATATGATTTGTTTGGCAAATAGTACCTTACATTTATAAGCAAACACATAACATAAAAACTAAATTTTGATGTTGTTGCCCGAATTTAGAGATCGAGATGTTTCACTTAAAAATTGAGAGCACAGACTTCTCTTGAAAAATGTCAGATGGCTCAGAAACACAGGTCCCACGTTCCCTCATGGCAACCACCAGCTAGACCTGAGTCGGGGCTACTTCCTTTTATTGAGAAATATATTCTCCAGTTCATCACAGCCCCTCCAGCCAAACCTGTAAGAATGTGTTTACGACCCTTGGAAACTTTACCTAAGACAAACGCACAAACAGAAATGCAAGGCAGAATATGAATTCATGATCAAATGAGTGGTACAGATAAAGACCATGGGTAGGGGACGCCTGGGTGGCTCAGTCAGGTAGGCGTCCCACTCTTGATTTCAGCTCAGGTCATGATCTCATGGTTCATGAGTTTGAGCCCTGAGTCAGGCTCTGCACTGACAGGGAGGAGCCTTCTTGAGATTCTCTCTCTCTGTCTCTCTCTCTGCCCCTCCCCCTCTTACTTACCTGTATTCTCTCTCAAAATAAACTTAAAAAAAAAAAAAGACCATGGGTGGCGTGACAAAATGACCAAAGTTACCTGGATGTGACTTGGTCTCTGAATATCCCTATTTGTCATAATTGTTTTGGAAGACGTCTTCAAAAATGACCAATAAGCAGGAACTAAAATCTTGAAATGCCTTGAAAAAGTAAGCGAGAAAAGAGTCAGTATTATCCCCTTAATAATGTTGCTCTCTGTGGCTGGGATTTCTGTGTACTTTGTAAGAGAAGAGGCGTGGCATTACGGCGATGGCTAATTCAGTCCCAGTGCTCATGGGAAATGGGTCACCAGATGAATGATTTCCATCACACAATATAGAAGGAGGGTCTGAGCCCTCGGAAGTGATGAAATCGGTTTGGCCTGGAAGAGTGACTGACTCGAGGGTGGCCACTGGACAGACACTTGCCTTGTCTTCTCATGGTTGGTATGATCCCAAGATCAAGCTGTAAGAGGTCAAGTATAAGGTGGTCAACCGGGTGACATATAACTGGAAGAAGTCAGAGAAGGCCTAAGAGAATTGTTGCATTTTGCAATTAAGGTGACTGTCAAGGTGAACGTGTTTTTTTTGGGGGGGGGGTTCTTTTTTTTTTCCTTTTTGTCTGTATACTTTCATTCTCTTTTCTTCTGGAAACAGTAGAATGTCTTTTCCCACTTAGTTCGTGTGGTTCACGTGGGCTGACTCCACACCATGGTACCAGGGGTAGGCACGTAATTCAGACTTGACATATGAGAATTTTCATGTCCCTTTCTCTGAGTGTTTCAGCATGGGCATGTGACCAAACCTGGGAAAGGAAATTTCAGGCTTGGGAATTTTGCTGTCCTTTCCAGGAAAGAAGTCCTCTCTCCTTCTGCTGGGGTATGCAGCTGGCAGGTTGGCAGCCAGGAACTTCCGGAGGCCATTTTTTTTTTTTCTTAACATTTATTTTGAGAGACAGAGAGAGTGCAAGCGGGTAGAGGCAGAGAGAGAGGGAGACGCAGAATCCGAAGCAGGCTCCAGGCTCCGAGCTGTCAGCACAGAGCCCGACGCGGGGCTCGAACCCATGAACCGTGAGATCATGACCTGAGCACAAGTCGAGCGCTTAACCGACTGAGCCACGCAGGCGCCCCTTGGGAGGCCGTTCTTGCAGTCACTGTATGAAGCTCTAGCCCAGGATTGAAGCCAATAGATGAAAGGAGAGATCTGGAGACCTGTTGGTGGTTGCCTCCCACCAGCCATGACTAAACCATATAGCTGCCTTCTTCCTCTTCTTTGGTGATGCTCCTTTGTGGTAGCATGGCTGGGCATTGTGTTATCCTGCTGGGACGGAGCTTTTTCTCTGATGAATCAAGAAAATGTTACTCTTGGGGCACCTGGCTGGCTCAGTTGGTCCAACTTCAGCTCAGGTCATGATCTCACAGTTCGTGGGTTCCAGCCCTGCATCGGGGTCTGTGCTGACAGCTCGGAGCCTGGAGCTTGCTTCAGATTCGGTGTCTCCCTCTCTGTCTGCTCCTCTCCCACTCATGCTCTGTCTCTCAAAAAACAAATAAACATAAAGAAAAAGAAAGAAAGAGAAAAAGAAAATGCCACTCTTCTCTCTGGCTGTTGCACTTTGAAACTCAATATGTGTGCCTCTGTTTACCTCTGTTGCACTAACTCCTGGGCTTCTCTGATCCTGGCTCCTTTCTTGTGTTGCCTGTGAGTATCAAACCCCTGATCCCACAAGGCATTTTGACTCACAAGGCATGTATCCTTTGTCCTTCTTTTATGGCTAGGAGGAAGGAACAATAGGGTCACACTTATGAGGCAAACACTGCCCCTCCCACGGAGATTACAATTGTTGATGTGAAAGCCCTTTCTAGCACTTCAGAAGCTCATGGTCCTTTTTTTCCCACTACTGCACATGAAAGAACAATGGGAAGAAGAAGGGTTCTGGAACTGGGCAGGGCAGAATCCGAACGCCCTTTCTGCCACATAGACCTCTCAGATCTTAGATAAGTTACTGAACTTCTCTGAATCTCAGCTTCCTAAGTCTCTAATAGGAAAAGCATGGTAACTGCTCCATAGGGTTGCTAAAGGATTAAATGAGATAATGCATATGAAGCCCCTGGCACATAACTGGTGCTCAGTAAAAGGTGGCTTGTGGTGATTATTTACTGGGTGAGATAAGGAGCCGTGCAGCATGTGGTTCACGCTCAGCCTCTGGAGGGAGACTACCTGGGTTCTCATCCCACCTTCACCCCTTCTACAGCATCTTGATGACTCAGTTGCTTTATCAACAAATGGGGACGATAGCAATAATGAAGTGTTTCACCTTGTGGAGTTATTATGTGAAATAAATGATTTAATGAATCCAAAGCACCTAGTGTCAGGTACACAGTGAGCCATCAATAGCTTCCAAATTCTTGGAAGCAAAGGTCTTGTATGTAGTGGCACACCTAATATCTTTAAAAATATGAAGCACATCATTTTTGAATGTTCCTCTTTTCTATACAGCAAAATTATTTTCAGTCATAATTATGTAATAATGAATGAAGTTGCCACAACCATTATTATTATTATTTTGTCCTTTAGCTTTAAAACAAATAATAAACAATTTTAAAAGAATATATTTTGGGGCACTGCACTGGCTCAGTTGGTAGAGCGTGCAACCCTTGATCTCGGGGTCGTGAGTTTGAGCCCCATGTTGGGTGTGGAGATTGCTTCAAAACAAAATCTTTAAAAAAAGAGAGAGAAAGAAGTATATTTAAAAAATGAACTTCTGCTCTCTCTCTTAAAATAAATAAATAAATTTTAAAAAAAAGGTGCAGGGGCACCTGGGTGGCTCAGTCAGTTAAAACTCTGACTCTTGATTTCAGCTCAGGTCATGATCTCATGGTTTGTGGGTAGGAGCCCCATGTCAGGCTCTGCACTGACAGTGTGGAGACTGCTTGGGATTCTCTCTCTTCTCTTTCCTTGCTCCCCCCAACTCACGTGCTCTCTCTCTCTCTCTCGGTCTCAAAGTAAATACTCTTTAAAAAAAAAAAAAGAATAAATTTCAATTTCAAAGATACTATTCCAATTCGATAAAATATTCCCTGTACAAATTAAATTTTGCTTTACCACACAAAAAAATCACACCTAGCTGTTTGTACTGTTTCACTAGGTTACACACAAATAAAAACTTCTATTTGTTGTAAGGAACGACAGAACAGATAACTCAAATTCCTCATTTTTATATTCCTCATTATATCATTGTTTAGTTTGAATCTACCCTATAAATATAGGAATGTGTCACACTCTAGGGGTTAGAGACACATGTTACGTTGGAAGGAAGCTCTACAAATTTTGAAATTTCACAGAATTTTTCTCTTGGGACATATCCTGTAGCTGAGTCCTGATGCAGTGGGGGTCCGCTGTATAACCAGGAGTTGTCTGAATAACCTGATGCAATATTTATAAAGCATCGGTAATAAAAAGATGCTAATTTGAAGCTTAAATATATACTGTTAAATCCCAACGGAGAATGCAACAATTATTTAGAATTTAGACTAAGGAAAGATTTTTTTTTACTATGAAACATTGATGGACAAAGCCAGAGAAGACACAAATAAATGGAACAATATCCCATGTTTGTGGACTGGAAGAATTGGTATTGTTAAAATGTCTATACCCAAAGCCATCTACACATTCAGTGCAATCCCTATAAAAAACACGAAGGCATTTTTTCACAGACATAGGAAAAACAGTCTTAAAATTCACGTGGAATTACAAAAGACCCCAAATAGCCAAACCAATCTTGATACAAAAACAAAAACAAAAACAAAACTTGAGGCATCACACTACTTGATTTCAAAATATACCTCAAAACCATAGTAATCAAAAGAGCAAAGCACTGTCATAAAAATAGACATACAGACCAATGGAACAGAAAGAGATCCCAGAAATAAATCCACATGTTTAGCAAAGAATACACATAGGAGGAAGAAAAATGTCTTCAATTAATGGTGTTGGGAAAATGGATTATCCACATGCAAAAGAAAGAAATTGGACTATTATCTCACTCCCTATACAAAGATCATCTCAAAAATACACTAAAGACTTAAATGTAAGACCTGAAACTGTAAAGCTACTAGAATAAAGAAGGGAAAATCTTCTTGACATTGGTCTGGGCAATGATTTTTTTGGGATATGACTCCAAAAACATAAGCAACAAAAGCAAAAACAGACAAATGGGATTCTATCAACTAAAGAGCTTCTGCATGGCAAAAGAGTGCTGAGACAACCAATGGAGTGCGAGAAAATAGTTGTAAACCATAGAGCTGATAAGGAATTAATATCCAAAATATATAAGGAACTCAGACAAATCAATAGTAAGAAAACAAATGACCCAATTAAAAATAGACAAAGGACCTGAACAGACATTTCCTGAAAGAAGACATAAGGAATGGCTGGGAGGCACCTGAAAAGATGCCCAACATCACTCATCATCAGGGAAACTCAAATCAAAACCACAATGAGATATCACTTCATACCTATTAAAATGGCTATTATCAAAAAGGCAAAAGATAACAACTATTTGTAAGAATGTGGAAGAGGTACAGTGTTGGTGGGAATATAAATTAATATATATAAATATAAATGCAGCCATTATGAAAAACAGTATAGAGGTTTCCCCCAAAGTTAAAAATAGATTCACTGTATGATCCAACAATCCCACTTTCAGGTATACATCCAAATTAAATAAAAGCAGGATATTGAAGGGATGTCTTCACTCCCATGTTCTAGCACAGCAGTATTATACAATAACCAAGTTGTGGAAACAGTGTAAATGTCCATCAATGGATGAATGGATGAAGAAAATGTGGTATATACATGCAATGAAATATTATTCAACCTTAAAAAAGAAAGGAAATCTGCCATTTCTCACAACATGGATGGATCTAGGGGAGATTATGCTAAGTGAAATAAGCCAGACACAGAAAGTAAAAAACTGTATGATCTCATTCATATGTGGAATCTAAAAAAGTTGAACTCACAGAAGCATAGGGTAGAATGCCTATGTAGCATAGGGTAGTTACCAGAGGCTAGTGAGGAGGGAAGGAGGGAAATGGGAAAATATGTTTGTCAAATGATACAAAGTTACAGTTATGTAGAATAAATTAGTCTATAAGTCTAATATACCCTCTATGTCTATAGTTAATAATACCTTATTGAAAACTGGAAATCTGCTAAGAGAGTAGATTTCAGGTGATCTCATCACACAAGAAAGTGCTACCTATGTCAGGAGATGATATGTTAATTAGCTGGACTGTAGTAATCAATTCACTATGTATCAAATCTTCATATCAAATCATCATCTTGTATACCTTCAGTATGTAAGATTTTTATTAACAACAAGAATGAAGTGCTCATTCATGCTACAAAATGGATGAACCTTGAAATCACTTTGCTAAGAAAAAAAGAAGCCAGACACAAAAGGCCATATATTTTATGTTTCCACTTATATGAAATGTCTGGAATTGACACATCTCAAGGGACAGAAAGCAGATTAGAAGTTGCCTTGGGTTGGGGAGACTGGGAGGGCCATAGCCAAAGAGTACAGGGTTTCTTTGGGGGATGATGAAAATATTCTAAAATTTATTGTAATAATAGTGGCATAGCTCCATGAATATATTAAAAATCATTGAATTGTATGCTTTAAGTGGGTAAATTGTATGATATGCGAGTATGTGAATTATATCTCAATCCAGCTATTAACAAAAACAAGAGACAGAGAGATTTCCAGACAGGCGTACTTACCACTGACTGACACAGAATTGCTGGTGCATGGTGACATTGGAGAGAAAATAAAAATTTAGTCAGTTTTATTATTGTTTCTAAAATCTCTACAATGAAAAAAAAAATCTCTACAATAAGCCTTGTATCTCTCTAGTCTCCTGGCATGTAATAAGTCCTTAATAAATATCTGTTGACTAAATAAAAGATAAACACCTTGATCTTTAGGTAGGGGAGTACCTACCTCTAGGAGGAGCACCTAACCTAATTTAAGAGGGTTAAAAAGGCTTCCGTGGCCCGAGGCATTGCAGACGAGCTTTGAATGACGTGTAAGAATTTGTTAGGCAAAAGAGTGGGGGTGTAGTGCTTTGAGAAAGGGCACAACGTGTGCAAAGGTCTGGAGGCAAAAGTGAGAGGATTATAATTTGGCTGGAATGATCAGATGGCGGAGGGACAAGGACGAAGGCGGGGAGGGTAGGAGAGAGAAAGACATGACCTGGAAGGGAAAGAGGGGGCGGCGACGGCGGAGTAAAAATGTACTTTGTGGAAGACGAAATTTTTCACCTTAGGGAATTCAGAACAAGTTTTCGGTATCCTAGCAACTGCTGCAGGGTGGGGGTCAGATTTGCTCTGGGAAAACTGGTTTGGGCTGCAAGGTGGGAGGATCACTTCAAGAGAGCAGAGCAGGTAATTTGGTAAATGGGCTAAGAGGTGGTCAGAGTAATCCAAACAAGGGATAATGGTGACCTAGGGAAGTGTAATGGCAGGGATCTGACCATGGGAATGTGGCCTGAGAGATATTTAGGAAATAGAATTAACGTGGATTGAGGGTAGGTTAGCAAGCACCAATGTCTCCCCTACCATGCCTGTGTTCCAGTGGTGGCTGGACCATATTGACTGAATTGATAAGGAGTACAGGAGGTGTTTGTCTGTGGTGAGTTTTAGATGTCTGTGAGATATCTACATGGAAGTATCCGGAAGGTTTAGGTGTGCATATCTGAGGCTGAGGAGAGTGATCTTGGCTGGAGAGTCAAATTTGGGAGTTATCTAGACACACACATTAAACAGTACCAGACAGCAGGAGACCGAATGGATCAGAGCAGGAATATGTAGACTGAGAGAAGGGCCAACACAGAACCCTACAGAACAAAGCCTTGTTGGGATGGGTATATTGCACTGGGAGGAATGGGAACACTGAAGGTAAATTTCTTCTCATTTTTTTTTCCCCTAAGGGTAATCATCTCTAGTATGACCAAGCAATTGGGATTCTTTTTGTGACAGTACCTTTCAGTCACTACCCTGTCTGGACAGATGCAAAGTCTCTTCTTGAGGCTTGTTGTATAAAGCATAAGGTAAGTAGACACTACCTTGAACAAATACTGCAGGATTTCTTTTGGCCTAGCAGAAACCGCCTGTCCCAAATAACCCATAGCAAGGAAAGAGGCAGATGTTTGGCATAGGGGCCATTGAACTTCCTGGGGAAAATAGCCACACTCTAGAAAACTTATAGGCACAACCCTATATTAATATCTACTAATGCAACATTAATAGAACCTGCCTACTAGATTAGGGTATCCCGACATGAGGTCCATAAACCAGCACAGACTCACCATGAGGCAAGATTACCTAGGTCTTGGTGTTTTGCTCACATATATATCCTGCACAATCTGGTTGCAAGATAGTTTTGTGATTGTGCAGGACTGGTTTTCAAGAGTGACAGTGTTTCCATGTGGCAAGGGTATTAATGACAGCCCAGGGAGGCTTATATGACTCTTCAGTACTTTCAAAATAAGCTCCTGGTTTTCATGGGCAACTAAATGGAAGCCTTTAGAAGAAGATACTGAACTCCCTATAATATAGGCAGATGATTGACTAAGCAATTATTGGCAATGGGAAGAGATTACTGTTACTGTATTTGAGCCCCAAGAAGATAAAAAGGTCATTGAACATGAACACCCTCATGAAGATGTTTTTCAAGATCACTTGCCAATACACTACCCCATTTCTTCTACTCTCAAATGGAAATCTGGGGAAATTTTTTAAGTGGTCAGTATAGGAAACACTTGCATGTAGCTGGAGATAATGGCAAACTGTCTTTGCCCTTAAATGAATCCTGCCTGCATTTTAGAGTAGTTTTTTTCCCTCTTAGTATGGGATCTTTGAAAATGTTTAAGTATCATTAGGCTGTGTAGGTCTCCATGTAGTCTATGTTTCTATATGCTGTATAGAAACATAAAATGGTGGTTGGAAAGAGGCGTCCAAGAGATGTGGGTTGTGCATTTTCAATAGGATTCCTTCTCCTTTTTAAAAACCTGCTAGGGGCTCCTGGGTGGTTCAGTCAGTTAAGCATCTGACTCTTGGTTTCTGCTCAGGTCGTGATCTCATGGTTCATGAGACTGAGCTGTCAGCATGGTGCCTGCTTGGGATTCTCTTTCTCCCTCTCTCTTTGCCCCTCCCCTGCTCATGTATGTGCATGTGCATGTGCTCTCTCTTGCTCTCTCTCTCTCTCAAAACAAAGAAACAAACATTAAAAAAACCCCTCCTTAATCAGTTGAAAAGAACTTTCAAATCTGACTTTTCCCATTTGTTCATATAATAAAACATGGTCGTGTGATTCTGACGCAATATGGAACTGTCTGAGGGTAAAAGGATGTTTAATTAGGAACACACAGGAAGCAGGGCCTCTGTGTGGCTCAGTTGGTTAAGTGTCTGACTTTGGCTCAGGTCATGATCCATGACCAGTGTTTGTGGGTTCAAGCACTGCATTGGGCTCTGTGCTGACAGGTGGAGCCTGCTCGGGATGCTCTCTCTCTCTGTCTCTCTGCCCCTTCCCCACTGTCTCTCTCAAAATAAATAAATTAATTTAAAAAAGGAACACATATTTGTTGATAAACTCAGGGATCATTATTTGTAGTACATTTTAAAAAGTTGTAGAATTTTTTCATTGATTTAGGGGAAATAATTAGGAGTAATGCAATAGTTAAATTTAACAAACTTCCTTCTTCCCTTTTGGTGTGTGTCATTTGAACATTCTCATTTATTTCTATTAAATTTTTTAAAAGTGTTCTTTAATTGCCTTTGTCAGTAGTTATTATATTCAAGATTTCTATTAGTTTTTAAATGTCCCATTTTATTTCCTTCATTTTTCTCATTAAAGAGACTGGATAGAAAAATGAATTCAATTCAGTGGCCAACAATTGCCCATCCATTGTAGATTCTACAAGTAAATTGTATGTGAGTTCTTGTAGCACCCTTGAGACTAGAGTGAGGATCTTGAAAAACCAAGTTCGATTGAAAAAAAAAATGATCTTCTATTGTGGTTTCTAAGAGCAGATTGAAGACCTGAATGAGCACTTTTAAAAATACGGAGAAATGATACAATTAAAAAGGCAGTAAACTGAGATTAGCTTCATTTATTTATTTATTTATTTAGGCCTTGACTCTCTTGGTTGGAAGCCATTTGAAACAACTTAAAGGAATAAAATAAATATAAAATAAAATAGAAAAGAAATCAGGGTATTGAAGTATAGACTAAAGGATAAAAACTGGGGGAAATTAAGATGAATAAGCCATATTAACATAATATCAAAATTAAGCTGGATCAAGGAATTGTTTTTCTCCATCCATCAGTTTTCCTCAACGGGACCTTTGTTAAGTACTGGCACAAGAGAGCCCAAGGACTGGGCTGGGAAAGAAAAGTGAAATCACCCACAGTCTCTGTGCTTAGAAGTAATAAGTCTGCTAAAGAAGGGGGTCAACAATGACCACAACAATTTGCTATGTCCAAGATAATTGAAATCAGAGGTAGACTAAAGCTAGCTTAGTTATAACCCAGCAACCACTCATCATAATTCCTGATTGAATCAAGGTGAGGAGCCCCTCAACCAATTTCTCTGACACTGGAAATTTAATATCAATTTACAGTCTTTAATTTCTTTTACATGAGTGTCTGGCATGCAATAAAAGTGTGACATGTGAGAAGGAGCAGGAAAATGCAATTGATAATCAAGAGAAAAAATAGCTGATAGAAACAGACACACTCATACACCTCTCATGCATTGCTGGTGGGAATGTAAAACGTGCAACTATGGAAAACACTTTGGTAATTTCTTATGTGGTTAAATATACACTTACCAAAAGACATAGTAATTCCACTGTCAGGTACTTATTCAAGAAAGAAGAAACATACATCTCAAGAGAGATCATAAATGTTCATAGCATCAAAATCTAGAAATGTTCAGAAGGGATAAACAAGTTCCTCGGGCTAAAGGAAATATTTCCAGTTGAGAGGAAAGAACTGCAAGAAGGAATAAAGACCTCTTGAAAAGATACATATATGAGTATACGTAAAAGGTTATTGATTGCTTAAAGCAACATAACCCTATCTTATGATGTTTATAACATATAAAGTTAAATATAGAGCCACAATAACATAAAGGATAGGGGTGGTAAACCAATTATAAGGCTATAATTTTAAGGTGAAAAAAATTGGTAATGAACTTTCCGGAAGCCAAAGCAAAAAGTGAAATATTACTATTTCCAAAATCGATGTGTCCATAGAAAAATAGATTGTTATTCCTCAGAGAAATAAAACTTTCTTATGAGGGCTAAAATAAAATTTTGATTTGCTATTTTTGGAGAGGACACTGAATATAGTGGATGACATACTAAAAAAATCTCTCTATACAAAATGAAATAATGGGTTTGTTTAGCATTTTCTTAGAGCATCTCATAAAATAAGCCAAAGGCTGGGTGAAAGCTATTCTATTTGTGGAAAGTACAATGTGATTTATCACTCAACCTGAAATTGTTATCTAATTGGTCAGAAGGCCGTTTCTCGTAACCTTCATCTCACATTAATAACTTCAAATGACATTCATGAACATGTTTGGAACTTACTTAAGTCCTGACATATCAATAATTGCCTTAAATACAAATTATCTAAATATATCAATTAAAAAGCAGAGATTGGAAGAGTAGATTAAAAAAACACTATCGAGTAGATGTTGTCTATAAGAAATTCATTTCAGATACTTAATACTAGTAAAAATTTGAAACAACAGAAACCTGTAAAGCATATATTTTGCTCAAGTCAATAAAAATTAGCCAATACATTTGTAAAGTAATTGGCAAGTTGCTTATTAAAGGATAAAATCCCAGCAAAAATAAAAATGAAAACAACATAAGCACTGGCTGGTACTGAAATTACTGTTTCTTTCACAGAAACTTGTAAGTAGCATGTGTTTACTAAGCAAATATTTTGGATCAAACTGTGATCTTTTTCAGTGCAGTCAATCCACATCAGCTCTGCAACTGGTCCAATTCAGTTATTAAGATAGAAGTTTGAAAATGTTGCATTTTGGGGACGCCTGGGTGGCTCAGTCGGTTAGGCATTCCACTTCAGCTCAGGTCATGATCTCAAGGGTCGTGGGTTCCAGCCCCATGTTGGGTGCTGTGCTGACAGCTCGGACCTTGGAGTCTGCTTCCAACTCTCTGCCCTTCCCCCGCTCGCACTCTGTCTCTCTGTCAAATACAAATAGACATTCAAAAAATGGAAAAAAAGACCAGAAATAAGAAAATGTTGCATTTTGAACAGAAAGCTTTATTCATAGGAATGGGGTTATTGACAAAACAAAACTTCAATAATCTCAACAAAGAGAAATTATAATTGAATTAAAGAAGAGTAAAACCAAAAGTTAACCAGAGTTCAGGTCCTGGTATGTGGTGAAAAAAAATTTTTTTTAAATCATTGCTCTCCTACAGAAAAAAAAAAAAATGTTTCCATCAACAACTTTTAACATTTTTACTTCCTTTATCTTTCGATGATGAAAGGAATTCTTTTTTTTTTTTATTTTTTGAGACAGAGAGAGACAGAGCATGAACGGGGGAGGGGCAGAGAGAGAGGGAGACACAGAATCGGAAACAGGCTCCAGGCTCTGAGCCATCTGCCCAGAGCCCGACGCGGGGCTCGAACTCACGGACCGCGAGATCGTGACCTGAGCCGAAGTCTGACGCTTAACCGACTGAGCCACCCTGGCGCCCCTGAAAGGAATTCTTTAAGGCATTATATTTTCACTCCCTCTTCCACGAATTTTTGAGCAACACAAGTATTTGTATCACCAAGACAAAATCAGGGAATATTTAATCAATGTGTTAGTTACAGAAATGGAAGTTTGCATAATCAAAAAGTTTGCATAATCTTAATACTAAAAACTGATAAAATAGCACAAAATAAGAAAATAAGTCTCAGTTTGGAATATAGCAACTATAATTCTGAATAAGGTATTAGCAAATATAATGTCTCAGGCTCAAATCAGGGGGAAAAATCTCTTAGCATGAATTGCTATGTATATATAATCACTTATGGTTTCACATAGGTTGAGGAAAAGAAGTTCTACAAGTTGAAGTTGTCAAAACATTTTATTTCATTAAAAAAAGACAACAAAAACAGGTTGTGTTAGATATTCTGAGTAATGGAATATAATCCTGTCTGCTTACTGCTTTTCTGGTTTTATATTGCTATAGTAAATTATAAGCAACTTTATGATGGGAGTCTTGATTTACTTTTTAAAAAGACATTAGCTTTATTATTTATTAATTCTAACAGATTTCTTCTATAAACACTCCATAAATATTAACATATCTGATGGATTGAAAAGGTCTGGGGAAAGGAAAAAAAAAACAGCAACATTATGCCTGATGTATGATGATGATTTGACAACATTCTCCTTTTATTTTGTTTGTTCTTTATTGATTTTGATAGCAAAAAGTGCAATTAATTAACAGCTCATGTCAGTGGAAGAAAAAGATATAGTATTGAAATGTAGTGAGTTTTAGATTCTTCTACCAGGAGTAAATACAACATTGTTTCTAGAAGTTTATGGTCTTATTATTTGAAGTTTTCCTAGATTAAAATTTACTAAAAGTTTTCTTTAATTTGCTACTTGAAATTATTTTCAATAGAATGAAAGTCTTTATTATTAAGCTAGAGAAGTAACCAGTGTCACATTGTCATGTTTTCCCTTTTGTTAGGTATTTTGAAAATGAGATAGACCTGGGGCTTCTGTTCTAGGAAGACTTCCACAATATACAGATATTAATTAAGTGCTTAAGTGCTCATTGTGATGGTTGGCTGTGTGTGTGTGTGTGTGTGTGTGTGTGTGTGTGTGTGTGTGTGTGTGAGAGAGAGAGAGAGAGAGAGAGAGAGAGAGAGAGAGAGAGGCAGACAGAATGAGAGAGAAGCTGAAAAAGAAGACAGCGTCTCTCCCCAAATAGAGCAATAGCATAGGATAACAGATGCAGAAACCCATGTGGCCAGAAATGCCAGTCCTAATGTCTTTTAGTAACACATATTCTTCTATTTTTAGTTCAGAAATTTTAAAATTAAAAAAAAAGCCTAGGGGCGCCTGGGTGGCTTGGTCGGTTGAGCGTCCGACTTCGGCTCAGGTCACGATCTCACGGTCTGTGGGTTCAAGCCCCGTGTCGGGCTCTGTGCTGACAGCTCAGAGCCTGGAGCCTGTTTCAGATTCTGTGTCTCCCTCTCTCTGTGACCCTCCCCCGTTCATGCTCTGTCTCTCTCTGTCTCAAAAATAAAATAAACGTTAAAAAAAAATTAAAAATAAAAGCCTATTAACAAGCTAAAATTCTAGACCATGGTGACTTCCCATCCAAAGAGTTTCCACACCCCTAATTTCAACATGCAAGTGGAAAAGGTGGCTCACACAAAGCCCGTCTGTATTTACCCATAGACAGAATGTGGGTAAGAAGCGTATTTGTAACATTTTAAGTTATAACTAATATTTCTTGAGTGTCATGTATGTGTCTGGCACTGTGCTAAGAGGCTTACATATATTGTTTGCTATCATTTGCTGCCAACTTATGAAGCTAGGTGCTATTATCTCCATTTTTTTATATATGAGAGAATAAAAGCTAGAAACAGATCAGTAATGAAACTGAATTGCACCTTGAACGTTACTCTTTTATTTAAAAAAAAATTTTTATGTTTATTTATTTTTTTGAGAGAGACAGAGCACAAGCAGGCGAGGGGCAGAGAGAGAGGGAAAGAGAATCTGAAGCAGGTTTCAGGCTTCGAACTGTCAGCACAGGGCTTGGTGCAGGGCTCAAACCCGGGAACCATGAGATCAGGACCTGAGCTGAAGTCCTAAGCTTAACTGAGCCACCCAGGCACCCCAGAAAGTTACTCTTTTAAATGGTTTCATTCCTTGTGATTTCAACAAAGAAGTCTCAGGAGCTAGTATGTTTTTAACACCTCTGTAACATTTCCTAATCAATTTTTCTCCAGAGCTGTTTCTCTTTCAACAGAGACATAAAGCCCAGGTTCAGAGCCCCCGGAAAGCCATGGTTTGTAAGTAAATTGTAACAACATTGTCTTAATTTCATTCTATTTTTAATGTATAGTTTTTATTTACGGTCAGTGATACAAGTATTCCATATTTAGTAGTAGCCCAAATTGCCTTTTGAAATTAATTTAGGTAGAAAAATAAGGAGTCATTTAAAGTTATAGAGTAAATAGTGGCAATATTTGTGAAGGTAGTAAGGAGAAGACAAGTTTGGGAAATAGCATAGAATTTGCTGCTTTAGTCATTGACAAAAGTTCGTGAAAACTTTAAAATGCATTTGCATCTGAGGCACATGTTTTCTGGAGATTTTGAAATGATGTATGTAGCACTGGGCTATGCAATAATTGATGGCTCTGAAATTTAATATCTTTGAATATATAGACCTAAGTTCACCAAACCAACATGAATACAATGAGCATCCATGATTTCTACTTTAAGAGGAAAGAACTATAAATAAAAGAGAGAAGTTATTAAAACTTTATATACCCTTGGTTAAGGCAGGACAGTTCTGAACTTCTATTTTTTAATAACAAATATTTATTGATTACTTTTGCATGTCAATCATTTTGGTAAATGTCTTAAATGTGTTATTATACTTAATTCTTGCAACAATCTCCTAGTGTAGGAGCATGGTTGTCTCAGTTTTGAGACTATATAGGAGGTTATCATAGATTGCATAACTTGATCGATGTACTGAACTTCAATGTTTGAGTCTTCTTATGTAATGCCTAACATTGACGTTGGCAACATTTCCTCTCACTGAGTGCCCACTGAGTGCCCACCTGGATGCTGTGCTAGGCACTCCTGTGGAGATTCTCCCTTACAAAGGTAAGAGTTAACCCAGTAATGGATGAAGGAAATCGTGCAGAGACGTTAAACAGCTTATCCATGATCATATGGTTTATAAGTGGCAGAGCTGAGATTTGATTCTTGTTTCCCTGGTTGTGTATGGTTTTCACTTCATACTCTTCTCTGTTCCTTCCCTCCTCACTCTTTTAATTTCTGAGAAAATTAAGAGAAGGGAAAAAAATCTAATCTTTTATATTTATCTTCATATTCAACATTTTGGGGGCTCTTCATTTCTTCGTACATATCTGAGTTTCTATGATTTAGCCATTTAGTTTCTATGATCTGAGTTTCTTGATTTTAGCCATTCTGACAGGTACAAAGTGATGTGGCATTGCAGTTTTGATTTGTATTTCCCTGATGATAAGTAATGTTGAGAATCTTTTCACATGTCTGTTGACTATCTGGGTGTCTTTTTTGGAGAAATGTCTGTTCATGTCTTCTGCCCATTTTTAGTTGGATTATTTGTTTTTTGGGTATTGAGTTTTATAAGTTATCTATATATTTTGGATACTAACCCTTTATTGGATATGTCTTTTGCAAATATGTTCTCCCATTCAGTAGGCTGTCTTTTTGTTTTATTGATTGTTTCTTTTGCTGTGCAGAAGCTTTTTATTTTGATGTCCCAATAGTTTATTTTTGCTTTTGTTTCCCTCGCCTCAGGGGACCTATCTAGAAAAAAGTTGCTACAGCCAATGTCAGAGAAATTACTACGTGTGCTCTCTTCTAGGATTTTTATGGTTTTAGGTCTCACATTTAGGCCTTTAGTCTATGTTGAATTTATTTTTATGTATGGTATAAGAAAGTGGTCCCCTTTCATTCTTTTGCTTGTGGTTGTCCAGTTTTCCCAACACCATTTGTTCACACCATTTTTTAAAGTTTATTTATTTATTGGGGGGGGGGAGGGGGCAGAAGGAGAGGGAGATAGAATCCCAAGTAGGCTCTGTGCTGTCAGGGCAGAGCCCGATGTGGGGCTCGATCTCACAAACCGTGGAGATCATGACCTAAGCCAAAATCAAGAGTTGGACTCTCGACTAAGCCACCCACCAACACCATTATTTTAAAACAACAACAACAACAACAACAACAACAACTTTTCTGTCTCAGTCTCAATCCCTCCTACCTTTCTGGTACTGCAATCACACATGTGTCTCAATACTATCAGGTCACTGAGGCTCTCTTAATTTCTTCAATTTTAAAAATATGTGATCTTCTTATGGGATAATTGTGATTGCCCTCTTTTAAAGGTCAGTGACTATTTTTCTTCCCCTTTCTGTTGTCCAGCTCATCCAGTGAATTTTCCATTTCAGACCCTGTATTTTCAGTTCTAGAGTTTCCATTTAGTTCTTTTTATAGCTTCTGTTTTCCCTTGAGATTTACTACTTAGTCAGTAAGACCATATTTCATTTAAATCTTTGAATTTATTTATAACTGCTTTAAAGTCCTTAATGACTGTTCGCAACATCTAGGTCATCTCAGTGCCTATTTCTATTGATGGGTTTCTTCTTGATCACGGGTCACATTTTCCTGTTTCTTCACATGTCCAGTAAACTTTCATTGTATGCGAGACATGGTAGGTCATATATTTTATGGGATCTGAATTATGATGTCTTCCTGTAAAGAATGTTGAGTTTTTTTCCTGGAAATTAACTTACTTTGTAACCTTGAGTATGTCCATTCTACCTTGAGTATGTCTCAATGGCATAGAAATTGTTTTCTACTAGTTTTTGTGGAATATTACCTGTGCAGTCTGGCTTTTAAATAACATACATGGAGTTTCTCCCTACAAATTTCTGGAGATGATTTCTCTGTGAAGCAGCTTCCTTTTCAGAACTCTGTCCTGTAAGTTCCAGCTGCTTTATCAGTCTTAAATTCTAGTCTCTGTCTCCTCAATTCAGCAGGAGCATCCTGTTTTGCTTGGGCCTCACCTTCCTGTGCCATGGTCAGGAAGCTGTGCTGATACAGAGAGTATATAGATATAGTATATATCTCTTCTTTCTCACATTCCTATGCTACGTTTTGCTCAGTGTTTGAAAATCATTGTCTTCTATATCTTATTCAGTTTTTATAGCAATTTGTGATGAGTGCTAGCTACTCCAACCTGGATAAAAACAGAAGTCTCTTTCCTTTTCCCTCCTTTTCCTTTTCTTCTACTATTTCCCCTCTGTCCTTCTTGGTTTCTTCTCCCATTTAAAAAGGGTGATGTAAGTGATGAATCACTGAATTCTACTCCTGAAACCAATATTGCACTGTATGTTAACTAACTAGAATTTAAATAAAAATTTGAAAAGAAAAAATATTTTTAAAAGGATGATGTTACAATAGACATCATGTTTATCATTTGTCTACTTTCTAAAACATGTCATGGTCTCATTTCTATCTTGTAATGCCAGTATTGAATGCATTCCTATTAGTCTGATTTATTTAACACCAATAAAACCAAAACAAATTAAGTTATCTTATAGGGGCCAATCACTGTGCTGAATTGTGGAGATACTAAGATAAATCACAGTCTCCATATTCAAAGACTTCATAATTGAAATGAGGCAAAGAATTAATTAAAACAGGGTAAGATAATTGCTATCACAGAAGCAGGCAATATGTGCTGGGAAAAACTGACTGTTTTGGGAACAGAATCAGGGACCTCTTCTAAGACCAGGGAGCATTGGAGACAGTCTTGAAGAAGTAGTAGGAAGTGAATGAGAGATAGAGAAGGCATCCCATGCACAGAACAGCATGTATAAAAGCATAAGGAAGCATGGCGTGATTGAGCAGCCACATTGGTCACTGGATGTTATGCCTTGTGGGGAAGATGGCAGGTCATTAGATTGAAAAGCAGTCTCATCTTAGAGAAACTTTATACAAAGTCTTCAGTACAATCATATAAAGATGAAGACCCCTCTCCTTTTGCCCTAATGGTATATTTCAGATTAACCCAGGTTTTCTTTCTATATCCCATGCTGGCTTCTTAAAAAATACGCTGGTCTTACCTCTCAGCATTAACACTTGTCAAGTGTATTTTGACCTTTACCTCACACCATACAAAGTAATTATTCCACATAGATTGTGGACCTAGGTCTGAGAGGCAACACAATAACACTTTTAAAAGAATACTAGAGAAAATATCTATGACCTTGGAGTAGGCAACGATTTTTTAAGCAGGAAACAAAAATGACTAGTCATAAAGGAAAAGCAATTGATAAATTGGAAGACGTTAATACTGAGAATTTCTACCTCTGAAAGATGCAGTAAGGTGAAAAGGCAACTTTGAAAACGTTTTGTATGTCCACAAAGGACTCAAACGTTTTGTATATCCACAAAGGACTTATATCCAAAACTATACCTAAAACTCCTACAAATCAAAATGGAAGAGAAAAAGATATCCTAATAGAAAAATGAGTGAAATACTTGAACAGATAATTCACAAAAGAGGGTGTCAAATTACCAATAAGCGTAGGAGAAAGTAATACATTTCACTGAAGCAGCCAGCATATGAAGATTGCAACTAAGTGCCACTTAAACACCAGCCAGAATAGTGAAAATGGAAAAGACAAAATACCAAGAGCTTGCATGGAGAAACTGGAACTCTGTAAGTGGGAGTGTAAATTGATGCGCTCACTTTGCAAAAGTCTTGGGCAATGTCTACTAACGAAGAACTTGCTTCTTTCCCACAACACAGCAATTCTGTGGATTTAAGAGAAACTCATACACATGATCCAACGATGTGCACCAACATAGGTACAGAAGCATAATTTGTAATAGCCACAAAGTGGAAACAACTTGAATGCCTACCAGCAGGAGCATAGATACATAAATGGTGGTATGGCCATGCCATGGAATACTGTGCATTGAGTATGAATATTCTACATGCAACGGTATGAAGGAAGCTGACGCACACGATGGTTTAAAGAAGGCACCACACAAAAGTAAAAACTGCACGCTCCATTTCCAAAAATACAAAACAGGTAAAACTAATCTATGCTGTTGAAGCAAAGATAGTGGTTACCTTGGAGGAGTGACTACAAAGAAGCTTAAGGGCTTCTGTGAGGTTGGTCATGGTCTGTTTTTTTTTTCATGTGGGTGCTGGTCACACAGACGTGTTTAGTTTGTGAT
>NC_080798.1:25422963-25547984 GCF_028018385.1 Neofelis nebulosa | reverse complement strand
TGTTTTTGAGACATATACAATCTAAGTTGCATATAACTCCCATAAGTTGTAATGTAACTTTGTAGCTTTTCTAAAATTTGTCCTTGAGGGAACAGAGTCTTTAGTAGAGCATGGATTCTGGAGCCAAACTGCCTGTGTGATCAAGTAAGGCAAGTTAACCTCTCTAGGCTCAGTTTTGTCTTGTAAGATGAGGATAATAATTGTACCACATTCACAGGGTTGCATTAGATGGAGGGGCTCCTGCTTGAGGCCAGAAGAAGGTTGATCCTTGAGTTTGTGCAGTTATCAACTTTATGAGAAAATGCAGCATAGTAAATTGTTGGCCCGATCCTGTAGGTTCTGGTTTTGACACCATATATACTGTCCATAACCATAAAATCCTTCTGTTAATTTGAGCCACAAAATAAAACCTTAGTTGACTTAGTGTAAGATGTTTTTTAATTCTTTGTTTTAAAAGGCTGTAGTGGAATTTGCTGTGTCAGCTGTCATGTATATCTTGTATTTAGGAGAACTTGGCAAAATTTGATTGAATCTAATTCTTTTTTCCCCAGAGTATCTTTAGAAGATCTGTATAATGGCAAGACAACCAAACTACAACTTAGCAAGAATGTACTCTGTAGTGCATGCAGTGGGTAAGTGTGTGTTCTAGTTTATAAGATGCATTTCATCTGATCTTTCAGTGGTACATTTAGTCTCTACCAGGTAAAAATTGTTTATGATTTAAACTACCCAACTCAACATTTTCTGATACTTCTGAAAGTCCATTTAAATACTGGTCATTGGGTGTTGAGAAGATGAAGTTGAAAAGCACAATTCTTGTTTTCCATGACCTATTGGAATGGTCTATGGGCAAAAATCTAATTTACACTTTTGCTTGCTTTAGCCAAGGTGGAAAGTCTGGAGCTGTTCAGAAGTGTAGTGCTTGTCGGGGTCGAGGTGTACGCATTATGATAAGACAGCTGGCTCCGGGAATGGTACAACAGATGCAGTCTGTGTGTTCTGACTGTAATGGAGAAGGTATGCATGCCAGTACTTCTCTGCTTTTATGTTGAAATGGATTGGGAATGCAGGAATTGGAGAGGCTTATATTTTTTCTTTTTAACATGTGTATTCATACAGTTCCAAAAGAATAAATGAAAATAATTATTATGTATAGGCCCAATGAACACAAATAGTAAGTTTACGTTATGTTCAGTGAAATGTTAGTCTTTTTTAGTTCCAAAAGGATGGGCAAAGTTTTTTGTCCCTTTATATTTTTAAAGGTTATATTTGAGAAAGAGGGAGATAGCAACAGATTGTACTGTAAGCTGCTAGCTTTTAAGGGTAGTTACAGGGATTGAAGTCCTTCTCACAGAAGTAAATACTTTAGGCTTTGAATGTCTTTGAAATACTTAGGCTCAGAATGGTTTTTGAAACTACTACTCACCCCTATCCTTGTAATGCTTTTATAGCCACAGACAATATATAACTAAATGGGCATGACTGACTTCCAGCTAAACATTTCTTAGAAAAACAAGGGCATACCCAATTTGGCCTGTGGGTTTTAGTTTGCCAGACCCTGTTGTAGAGCAGTGCTATCTAATAAAATTTTTCTACAATAACGGAAAAATACTGTATATGCAATGTCTAGTATGGTAACCATTAGCCACCTGTGGCTATTGAGTACTTGAAATTTAGCTAGTGTAACTGAGTAACTGAATTTTTAATTATAATTAATTTAAACTTTAAATAGCCACAAATGGTTGGTGGCTACCACACTGAAAACAGTTCTAGAGCATGTTTTTCCAAATTGCTCCAGGAAGTGATGAGATAATGGAGAAACTACATATTATATTCCCTTCCTGTAAAGTCTCAGTGCACTTTCCCTTATTAAAGTTTCTAACAGTTTCTGCCATCAAGAACCAAGTTTACTGAAATCTTTTCTTTTTTTTTAATTTTTTTTTTTTTTTTCAACATTTTTTATTTATTTTTTTGGGACAGAGAGAGACAGAGCATGAACGGGGGAGAGGCAGAGAGAGAGGGAGACACAGAATCGGAAACAGGCTCCAGGCTCCGAGCCATCAGCCCGGAGCCTGACGCGGGGCTCGAACTCACGGACCGCGAGATCGTGACCTGGCTGAAGTCGGACGCTTAACCGACTGCGCCACCCAGGCGCCCCAGTTTCCCGTGTACCATTACCATTGTGAGGAACTGGTGTTCTACAGAACATACTTTTTGAAAGCGGTGTTCTAGAAACAGTCCCTGAGGTCATTAATTATATGTGTCATCTAAGCATTAATGTGTGCCAATAATCAGCCATCAAAAATCAATGATATTTTTTCATAAGTTATGTACAACTTCATGTTTACTTCATTATACCACTAATTAAATGTTTCAGAAGACTGCATAGAAAAGTTGTGTTGTTCTAAACATGGTATGGAGATACTCAGTGTCAGATAAAATTTAGCCATCTCTTCTTTGGTTTTGGAAATTGTCAATGATAGTGCACCTAAATAAAAGGAAGATCCATAATAGGACACCTGAGCAGGGGTTAGTCTATGAAATAAATAAAATCCAGTACCGATTATACAATGTAATAATGATCCATAAAGGGTATTTAAATTTTTATTTGGGTTGTCTCTGACAGAGTTAAACCTATATGAAACTAAGACTGAAAACAAAAAATGAAGAAGCACTTGTAGACGCTTTAGCATTTGACCACGCATTTTGTTTCCTTGTTGATCCTTGGACTTTGTTTTAAATTTAGGAGATGAGTCAGCCAAGAAAGTGTATTTTAAAATACATTATACTCTGAAATAGAGGAGACTGGGTAGTAAGATGCAAGTTTCTGTTACTAAGAAAGATAGTTTAAACAAAACTTTAGATAGCAGTTAGATTCGGAACGTTTATTTAATGAATAAAAGCATTATCAAGATGTATCTTAAGAGTGCAGTATGGTTCTCTTGCTGGAAGTTTGAATGACCTCTCTTTCTAGGAGAGGTAATTAATGAGAAGGACCGCTGTAAAAAATGTGAAGGCAAGAAGGTGATTAAAGAAGTGAAGATTCTTGAAGTCCACGTAGACAAAGGCATGAAACATGGACAGAGAATTACATTCACTGGGGAAGCAGATCAGGCCCCAGGAGTGGAACCAGGAGACATTGTTCTTTTGCTCCAAGAGAAGGAACATGAGGTAATTTCCTTTTTGTTTGTTTGATTTTTGTTTTATGCAGAAATGAGTCTTTTGCTCAAGGTACGGGTTAGATCTTTTTGGGTTCTCTGGAACAACTTTGAACTTAAATGAAGTTGTTAAGTGCTTGGGCTGAGTTCATAAGAACTGACTAGTAGACCAACAAGCCAGGTGCAGTCAGAAGCACTGAAAAGGAGTCAGTTTTGGTTGCAGCTCAGCCATTGATTACACTGTAATCGTAAGTAATCCTGTTGTTTCTGTACCCCAGTTTCCTTATTTTATGAAAATAAGGGCATTGGACCAGATGATCTAAGGCAGCTTATTTTTCATTGTGAAACTCCTTTGATTGGTGTTGAATGGTGGATAGATAGGGCTTCAGTCCTCAGTGCTTTTCTGTTGAATTGTTTTACATGTTGGGTTAACCACGTGACCTTTTCTTGATAGAAAAAGTACTTCTGTTTAAAAAAAATTTATTCTGTTCTTATGTTGTATTTTAGGTACAAGGCATAATTAACTGGTCCAACAGTGTGGTCTAGTGTATATTCTTTTGATTATACCATTGCACCTCTATTTTCTGATGTGCCATATAGTATAGTATGAGCCTTTATTTTTTTTACGAGCCTATTGTTATTTTTCTTTGTTTAATGTTTATTAATTTTTGAGAGAGGGCATGCTAGCAGGGGAGGGACAGAGAGAGAGGGAGACACAGAATCCGAAGCAGGTTCCAGGCTCTGAGCTGTCAGCACAGAACCTGACGTGGGGCTTGAACCCACAAACCGTTGAGATCATGACCTGGGCCAAAGTCGGACACTTAACTGACTGAGCCACCCAGGTGCCCCTGTGAACCTTTATTCTTTTTTTTTTTTTTTTTTTTTTTTAATAACTTATTGTCACATTAGCTAACATATAGTGTATACAGTGTAGTCTTGGCTTTGGGAGTAGATTCTCATGATTCATCACTTACATGAAACACCCAGTGCTCATCCCAACAAGTGCCCTCCTCAGTGCCCATCTTCCATTTTCCCCAACTCCCCAGCCCCATCAACCCTCAGTTCTCTGTATAATACCCTCCAGGGGTGCCTGGGTGGTTCAGTGGGTTAAGTGTCCGACTTCAGCTCAGGTCATCATCTCACCGTTTGTGAGTTCCAGCCTCACGTCAGGCTCTGTACTGACAGCTCAGAGCCTGGAGCCTGCTTCAGATCCCGTGTCTTCCTCTCTGTCTCTGTCCCTCCCCCACTCACTCTCTGTCTCTCTCCAAAATAAATAAACATTAAAAAAAATTAAACATATGATTATAAAAATAAAAACAGTTCCTCCAGTTCCATCCATGTTGCAAATGGCAAGATTTCATTCTTTTCCATCGCTGAGTAGTCCATTGCGTGTGTGTATGTATATATGTATGTATGTAGATACATACACACCCCACATCTTCTTTATCCATTCATCAGTTGATGGACATTTGGGCTCTTTCCATACTTTGGCTACTGTTGATAGGTCTGCTATAATAGCACATGCTCTTCACATGTGCCCCTGTGAATCAGCACTCCTGTACCTTTTGGATAAATTTCTAGTAGTGCTATTGCTGGGTTATAGGGTAATTCTATTTTTTAACTTTTTGAGGCACCTCCACACTGTTTTCCAGAGTGACTGCACCAGTTTGTATTCCCACCAAAAGTGCAAGAGGGTCCCCTTTTCTCCATATCCTCGCCAACATCTGTTTCCTCAGTTGTTAATTTTAGCCACTCTGACTGGTGTGAGGTGGTATCTCAGTGTGGTTTTGATTTGTATTTCCCTGATAATGAGTGATGTTGAGCATCTTTTCATGTGTCTGTTAGCCATCTGTATATCTTCTTTGGAAAAGTGTCTATTCATGTCTTTCATTTTTGATGGGATTACTTGGTTTTCAGGTGTTGAGTTTTGTAAATTCTTTATAGATTTTTGATACTAACCCTTTATCTTATATGTCATTTGCAAATATCTTGTCCCATTCCATTGGTTGCCTTTTAGTTTTGTTGTTTCCTTTGCTGTGCAGAAGCTTTTTATCTTTATCTTGATGAGGTCTCAATAGTTCATTTTTGCTTTCGTTTCCCTTGCCTCTGGAAACCTGTCAATTAAGAAGTTGCTGCGGCTCAGGTCAAAGAGGTTGCTGCCTGTTTTCTCTTCTAGGATTTTGATGGTTTCCTGTCTCATGTTCAGGTCTTTCATCCATTTTGAATTTATTTTTGTGTATGGTGTAAGACAGTGGTCCAGGTTCATTCTTCTGCATGTTGCCGTCCAGTTCTCCCAGCACCATTTGCTAAAGAGATTGTCTTTTTTCCATTGGATATTCTTTCCTGCTTTGTCAAAAATTAGTTGGTCATACATTTGTGGGTACATTTCTGGGTTCTCTATTCTATTCCATTGGTTTATGTGCCTGTTTTTGTGCCAGTACCATCCTGTCTTGATGATTACAGCTTTGTAGTAGAGGCTAAAGTCCAGGATTGTGATGCCTTCTGCTTTGGTTTTCTTTTTCAACATTACTTTGGCTATTTCGGGTCTTTTGTGGTTCCATACAAATTTTAGGATTGTTTGCTCTAGCTCTGAGAAGAATGCTGGTGCTATTTCAATTGGGATTGCATTGACTGTGTAGACTGCTTTGGGTGGTATTGACATTTTAACAATAATTTGTTCTTCCAGTCCATGAGCGTGGAATGTTTTTCCATTTCTTTGTGTCTTCATTTTCTTTCCTAAGCTTTCTATAGTTTTCAGTGTGCAGATCTTTTACCTCTTTGGTTAGGTTTATTCCTAGGTACTTTATGGTTCTTGCTGCAGTTGTAAAAAGCCTTTATTCTTGAAAGCTGTATCTGGAGCTATTCAGGAAACTTGTTTAGTAATCACCCAGATTCTTGACTATAAAAGCCTTTGACGGGGTTCTGGCATTACTTGATCTCATTGACTTGAGTTTCTCTGAAGGTCTTTATATCACAAGTCACCACTTTATTAGTTTACACTAAAAATTTCTCCCATTTGATGGCGATTTCTACAAATAAATTTTGAAAATCACGGGGTGCCTGGGTGGCTCAGTCAGTTGAGTGTCTGGCTCTTAATTTGGGGTAAGATTATAATCTCATGGTCATGAGATCGAGGCCTGTGTTGACACAGAGACTGCTTGGGATTCTCTCCCTCCCTCTCCCTATCCTCACTCTCTCTCTCTCAAAGTAAATAAATAAAACTTAAAGAATCGAATCTAATAGAGAATAAAGCCATATTGATTCTGGGAATTTGATTAGATCAATTCCCATGCTAGGTTGTGGTTTGCTCTCCTTTGTTTTTCTCAGGGCAAATTTCTTGCCTTGGCAAAACTATAAATTACTATCTACATCTAGGCCCTTTGTGGATATTGCTAATCCTGCAAATAGCAAGGGCTTCTTGATTGCTAAAAAACAATAATTCCTAGAATTCTGCCTTAAGGTCTTATAGGTTGAAATATTTGTAACTTTAGATTCTCTGTTAATTGGTATTTTAGCTACTTCCTCATTTGTTCAGTCATGCCTTTCATGCACACCACCATACAAAGGATGAAGGCAGAAAGATAGCCAAGTAATTGAGATGTTTATAAGCTTTATAGTATGCTTGGGTATAAACTGTATTTTGAGATGGTTCAGACAACACGTGGATATTTTCGTTGCTATATCGTTGGAACAGTTACCAAATGATGTGTGGCACTGTAGTAGCGGGAGAGTAATGGGGAAGTTAAGTAATGCTTATTTGGCGGAGAGTTTTTGGTATGTCAGACTGATGGTGAAACCTTTTTTTTTTTTTTTTTAACCCCTACATTCATTCTTTAATGTTGCTACATAATTAAAAAAAAAAAAAAAAGTTTATTTTGAGAGAGAGCACAGGTGGGGGAGGGGCAGAAAGAGAGAGAATGAGAATCCTCCAAGCAGGCCCTGTACTAACAGCATGGAGCTCCATCTCAGGAACTGTGAGATCATGACCTGAGCCAAAATCAGGAGTATAATGCCTAACTGAGCTACCCAGATGTTTCTAATGTTGCTACATAATTAAATGGAAATTTTTTAAATGAAGATTACTGGATTTGGAGATAAGGACTTAAGTTCTGACTCCCCATTTACTAGCTTTGGGATCCCTGGGCTTGGCTTGGCTTTATTAAATACAAAGATAGGCCTCCCTTAGAAGGATATTGTAGAATCAAATGAGATCATGAATAAGCTACTTTTCTTTCTTAAGGCTATGGGAAGGTATTTGGAAGAAGGTCACCTCTTAAAATTGTTGGAAGGTGTGGAATTGCATGGAATTTCCAACAGACAGCAGATGTAACTGTGTAAAGTAGAAAATAAAAGATGGTAGAGGTTAGAGTGGAAGTTCAGCTAGAAAGAGGTCAAAGATTTGGTTTTATTATGACCAATAAAGTAAATTTGAGCCCAGGGTGGGATTTAGGCATCTTGTTTCATTTATACCACTGAAAATATTAACCTCCTTTTTTTTTTTTTTTTTTTTTTTTTTTAATGTTTATTCATTTTTGAGATACAGAGTGCAGGCAGGGAAGGGGCAGAAAGAGAGGGAGACACAGAATCCAAAGCAGGCTCCAGGCTCTGAGCTGTTAGCACAGAGCCCGATGTGGGGCTCAAACCCATGAACTGTGAGATTATGACCTGAGCTGAAGTTGGACACTCAACCGAATGAGCCACCCAGATGCCCCAAAAATATTAACCCTCTAAGAAAAGTTGGGTAGTCTCAACTAGTTCATGAAAAAGCTTGTAGTTATTTTGTTAGGGGCTTTTTTTTTCTTTTATTTTCTCCCCCCCACTTCCCAACACTTGTGCTGAAGGAATTATGAGGCCATGAGATTAGGGTGGGTCTGTTAGCTGAAACAGTATAAATCTTCTGATCAAAAAACATTTGATTTTGAGAGTGCAGTAAATCATGTGTATTCATCTTTCAGTACAGGTGTGTATCTGTTCTGGTGTTATGGCTACCATTGTGCATTTGCATAGCAAAAAATCACCATATCTGGTGATGTTAGTCCCTTCTCTGTTCTCTGTACCTTTGTTTTCCAGAAATTCTTACTGCTTTTAAGTCTTTTTTACTATCTGGTTCTTGGTTTTTAATTAGTTTTTTATTTATTTTTGAGAGAGAGTATGCGTAAGCGGGTGAGGGACAGAGAGAGGAAGATAGAATCTGAAGCAGGTTCCAGGCTCCAAAGTTATCAGCACAGAACCTGATGTGGGGCTCGAACTCATGAACTATGATATCATGACCTGAGCTGAAGTCAAACACAACCGACACTAAACAAAAGGACACTCAACCGACTGAGCCACCCAGGGGCCTCTAATTAACATGGTTTTTAAAAAATTCCTGAGTGTCCTTGCTTGTTTATTCTGTTTGAATTTTAGCACCAAGTTTTCTAATCTACTCACCTGTCCACTAGTTCCTGCCGCCACCCCCGTCGCCCTGATATCATTTTTAATTGGAATCACTTTAAGTTGAGCTCTCCTATCCAGGAGCATGGTGTCCTTCTTATTCCTTTTTTTTTTTTTTAAGTTTATTTTGAGAGAGAGAGTCGGGGGGGGGGGGGAGGGGAGGGAGAATCCCAAGCACCTCATTGTCAGCGCTCGAACTCACAAACCATGAGATCATGGCCTGAGCCAAAATCTAGAGTCAGGTGCTTAACTGACTCAGCCACCCAGGTGCCCCTTGTTCCCTATTTCTAATGTAGTTTTAACCAAAGGATATTTGGTTATAGATGATTCTTGGAACAATAATAAGATGTTTAGAAACACTAACATTTTATAGATATTAAAGCATTAAAACATTCTGCATTGAAGAATCCTTATTGAACTTAATTTTTTCACCCATTGTGAAAAATACTTAAAGAAATGCACATAGGTAATATACATTCAGTGGTTCTCAACTTTTACTTACATTAGAATCACCTGGTGTTTCTTTTTTTTTTTTTTTTTTTTAATTTTTTTTTTTCAACGTTTTTTATTTATTTTTGGGACAGAGAGAGACAGAGCATGAACGGGGGAGGGGCAGAGAGAGAGGGAGACACAGAATCGGAAACAGGCTCCAGGCTCCGAGCCATCAGCCCAGAGCCTGACGCGGGGCTCGAACTCACAGACCGCGAGATCGTGACCTGGCTGAAGTCGGACGCTCAACCGACTGCGCCACCCAGGCGCCCCCTCTTTTTTTTTAATTTTTTCTTTTTTTAACGTTTATTTTTGAGACAGACAGAGCATGAATGTGGGAGGGTCAGAGAGAGAGGGAGACACAGAATCTGAAACAGGCTCCAGGCTCTGCACTGTCAGCACAGAGCCCAAAGAGGGGCTCGAACTCACGGACCTGGGCCGAAGTCGGACGCTTAACCGACTGAGCCACCCAGGTGCCCCTGAATCACCTGGTGTTAAAAAACTACGGATTACTAGGCCCTACCTCCATAGTTTCTGATGCAGTAGGTATGGGGTGTGGCCCAAGAATGTGCATTCCTAACAAGTTTCCTGGTGCTGCTGAGGCTGCTGGTTCAGGACCACTGATCCAAGATAATGGTTTGAGATTAACTTTTCTTCATGGGTAAATTTAGGAGGATAATTTAGGAAAAGAGGATATCTTTTTATATTTCCTCTTTTCCCTGAATTAGCCAGCATTGTTTTTTTGGAAGAGACTATTTTGTATTGAAAAAAATCTTAGTGACCTTTCATTGTAAATTTTGTTTCATCTTAAATCTCAAAGGCTAAGTATAGATATTTGTAATTTTTTTTTTTTTTTGAAAGAGAGTGTGTGCGAGCAGGGAAGGAGCAGAGAGAGGTAGAGAATCTTAAGCAGGCTCCACACTCCTCACAGAACCTGAAGTAGGGCTTGATCTCTACCATGAGAAGGACCTGAGCCGAAATCAAAAGTCAGACACTTAACTTACTGAGCCACCCAGGTGCCCTGATCTTTGTAAATTCTAATAAGCAAAAATTGTAAGTCAGGTATGTGTGAAGTTGGATATATTTTTCCTATACGTTAAAAGCTCAGAAACATATTTGATGTTTCTTGAATAATCATTGCATTACCTAGTCAATAGGCTTATAGTGTAATTAGGCACCCTTAGCATTTGCTGTTTGATTTACATTCACCTAAGCAAATTTTGAATTTTAGATGAGATAAAACTTCTTTGTACGTGTGTGTGAGCCTGTTTACTGGCTGAACATTACTGGTTGAACTTTATGTTGAATTTGGACTCTCCCCTTTACCTGTTAGGATCACGTCTGGGGAACAGTCCTAAGGTGAACCTGTTCTACAGAATCTTACTGGACTGTCTGCACCATTTTTTTTGCTCAGAGGCAGAGTCAGGAAATGGGCCACAATTGCAGAATATACCTGGTTCTGTTTTTTGGAGCCTCAGCCTGCCTTATGAGCCATTGTTTTCTTGATTCCAGTGCTTTTCTGACAGAAGTTTCTAGCATATTAAGTGAAAATAGCTAGGTTTCCTTATGTAAATTTAGGGAATTAGGGATGATGACAGTTTGGCTTTTACTATGAATGGTAGAATTAAGGTTTTGAAATTATTTCAAGGAGCACAGCACCAACAGGTCATGGCTCCGTACTTTTTAAAATGTTTTGTGTGGTTTATTTGTAGGTGTTCCAGAGAGACGGGAATGATTTGCACATGACATACAAGATAGGACTTGTTGAAGCTTTGTGTGGATTTCAGTTCACATTTAAACACCTTGATGGACGTCAGATTGTGGTGAAATACCCCCCTGGAAAAGTAATTGAACCAGGTAGATCTTGATTTTTGTTTGATCCAGGATTCCATGTGTTCTTTTGTGATTTTTAGTTTTTTATAGCTAGTGACTCTCAAAAGAATTATTGAGTACCTTCTTGAATAAATTCTAAATAGTTTCCTTTTTATTCAATAGGATGTGTCCGTGTAGTTCGAGGTGAAGGAATGCCACAGTATCGTAATCCCTTTGAAAAAGGTGATCTATACATAAAATTTGATGTGCAGTTTCCTGAAAACAACTGGATCAACCCAGACAAGCTTTCTGTAAGTGTTCTCTAAGCAGCAGACAAAGTTTAATAATAGTTGTTTTTCTTTGTCACCGTTCATTTGTTTTTAGTGCTAAGATTAGAACACATAATTTATAAAATTTTACTTTTTTAACATTTGAGTGATTGTTGGGCCGTTCTGGTGGTTATTAAACGCGAGGCTTGCTGGTGTAAATGTTGACAGGGCCAAGCAGGGAATAGTAAAGAAGTAAAGCAGACTGGGTATGAGTTGGTGTTGGGAGGATTGAGGCTCTCTGGAGACCAGATCTCTCACCTGAAAAGGCATCCAACATATCATAGTAGTATGCCAGCTTAGCATCTTTTAGCTGTTCTATGCGGGAAGGCACGTCTCATGTGAAATCTTTCAGTGTTTTAATGTTGGGAACTAATTCTGGCGTTTTATTTTCTAAGTTGGGTTGTACAAAAGATTTCTGCAGGGGGCGCCTGGGTGGCGCAGTCGGTTAAGCGGCCGTCTTCAGCCAGGTCACGATCTCGCGTCTGTGAGTTCGAGCCCCACGTCGGGCTCTGTGCTGACAGCTCGGAGCCTGGAGCCTGTTTCTAATTCTGTGTCTCCCTCTCTCTCTGCCCCTCCCCCGTTCATGCTCTGTGTCTCTCTGTCCCAAAAATAAAAAAATAAAAAAATAAAAAAAAAATAAAAAAAAAAAACATTGAAGAAAAAAAAAGATTTCTGCAGATTTGGCCTGTGTGTCATCAGTTTGTGATCTCTGGCTTAAAGTGCACATAGGTTGACCTATCTTAACTCTCAAGCATATATCTTGGATTGTATCCAAGGAAAGTTGAAGATATTTCCCAGCTAATCTGTGTTTTGTTTTAATGAAGGAACTAGAAGACCTTCTGCCATCTAGACCAGAAGTTCCAAACATCATTGGAGATACAGAGGAGGTAGAGCTTCAAGAATTTGATAGCACTCGGGGCTCAGGAGGTGGTCAGAGGCGTGAAGCCTATAATGATAGCTCTGATGAAGAAAGCAGCAGCCATCATGGACCAGGAGTGCAATGTGCCCATCAGTAAACTCTGCAAACAAATTGCACAGGTGGATTTTCTTTCCACATTTGCTCGGTTTGCTTTCAGCGATCCAGCTGGAGTGTCTGGTCAATCCAGATGAACTGATGGACATCTGTTGGTCTATGTGTAACTTTTAAAATTGGTATAGTATCTACAGAGTGTATAATTTAAACTAACCACAAAGCTTTACATCTTCATTTTGACTGTTCTGTAGCAGAATAAAGCACTTGAAAGGAAACAAGACTCCCTTTCACACATGGGTTATAAGTTTCAGTCCTGGTATCTGTGCTTGATTTTTATCAGTTTTGTGTAGATTTTATGTTCATATTTTAAATCCAAATCCCACATTGTAAAGTTTGTGTACAATTTGTCCTGAAGCTTTGTGTTTGGCTGCACCTGCGTAAGCTGCTACAAATAGAATAAAGAATTTCATAGCCTGTATCTATCATTTAGATGCATGGAAAAATGGGCTTTGCACACAATGGGTTTGGAGCTGACTGGGAACAATGGAGAAAATAACATTAGCTGTGGTTGTAAAGTTTTTTTTTGTTTGTTTTGTTTTTCTTTCCCCCCCTTTTTTTTTTTAACCATCTTGTGAAAGGTTTCTGAGACTCAATAATAAAAAGCAGTTGGTATAAATTATTCTTTGTGTCACATTTCTAGAAGGAAGAACATACTTTGAACTGTAAAATGTATCTTTAAACTGGAGAATGTATCCTTCATTCTGGTTCTTAAGCAGCCCTTAAAAGCCCATTGGCCTGAAGCTTATGCTTCAGGTACATGCCCATTTTATAGTTTTAAAAGGCAAAAAGAAAGTTTGACATGTTGGTAAAAACAGGCTTTATTGGCTTCAACTGATGCTTTGTACAGTCAAGGACATCTGAGTTCTGTAACTCATAAGTTATAATCCTGAGCATTGGGGCCAGGTTAACCTAGCCTCTATTTCCCCACCACCTCCCCCTTTTAAAAATAAGGTAACAGCAAATCAATATTAGAACCATGTCTGCATAGAACCTGTTAAAATGCTCTGTTTTCATTAAATGTTAAGTTAAAGATTCTCTGTCTCCATTAAGTTGAATATTTGAAATTGGGGGAAGCATCGATTACTAATGTTTTATAGAAAAGTAAGACTCTTAGGCTGGTATGAGAAAAATCAGGTAAAACTATGAAAAGGATGTTGTGTTGCTCTTTCCATCTTCTACTACCTTTTCATTCCCAGAGTAGATATTTTTAGAACACACTTTAATTTTAGGGAAAAGAGACATCAGTTATACATTTTACATTTGTAAAAGAACAAATGGGGAAAACTGAAAACTAAAAAATGTATTATGCCATCCCTGAGCCTAAATACAGTACTTGTAGTTTATTTCTAGGCCTACTAGATAACCTGAATGGTGGGTGGGTGGGGGTGGGGGTGGAATGTTAGGAAGTGTCCTGGCATTAATCAAGGCCTGTGAGGATTAAATTATTGCCCTATCCACTCTACCTCCATTGTACAAAAAATATTTTACAACCAGCCTGGGCAAGATTCAACAGCATAGTAGTTTTGTATCCAAGGTTACTTCCCCACAACCACTTTAAGGTTAAGAAATGCAGTGGCAATATGAAGTTTGTAGCCTTTCCAATAAAGGTTTATAAAACATTAGAGTTGTTCAGTGTAGTCTTTCTTTTAATTCTACTCAGGTTTTTTGGCCATAGCAAAGAAAACCATATTGAAGGAGAATAAAACCTTGTTGAGATCTGTTATTTCACTCAGTTGTGCTCTGCTTTTGTAGAGCACCTGTTTACAGAATAAGCATGTATAGTATCAACAGCACAAAGAGTCTTTTCAGTAACTTTATTGAAATAATTCATAAGCCATTAAATCTACCTTTTTATAAAAGGTGTATGACTCAGTCGTTTCCAGTATATTTCTAGAGTTTGCAACCACCACCACAGTCTAATTCCAGAACATTTTCATTGCCCTAGAAAAGAAACTCCAAGGGGTGCCTGGGGGGCTCAGTAGGTGAAGTGTCCAACTTCTCACATCATGATCATGGCTCGTGAGTTCGAACTCCACATCTGGCTCTGTGCTGACAGCTCAGAGTCTGGAAACTGGGTTTCTGTGTCTCCCTCCCTGCCCCTCCCCTGCTTGCATTCTGTCTCTCAGAAGTGAATAAACATTTAAAAGAATTAAGAGACCCCAAATCCATTAGCAGTCACTCCCCATTCCATTCCCCACCTCCCATTTCTAAAGATTTGTCTGTTGGACATTTTCTATAAAATGGAGTCAACAATATGTGGTCTTTTGTAACCTGTTCATTATGTTTTCAAGGTTTATCCCTGTCCTAGTACGTATCAGTTCATTTTTATTGCCAGTCTATTATATAGCTAGCAATACCA
Organism: Neofelis nebulosa; assembly: GCF_028018385.1. NCBI lineage: Eukaryota > Metazoa > Chordata > Mammalia > Carnivora > Felidae > Neofelis > Neofelis nebulosa. The sequence goes on along the minus strand of NC_080798.1, from coordinate 25,533,371 downwards.
CACATTTGTTTTCACATCTATCAGTTGGTGGACATACGTTTTTTATTTCCACTTGAATAATGAATTATTTTATATCTATACCCAGGAGTGGAATTGCTCGGTCACATGGTCTTTAATCTTTAGAAAAACTGCCAAATTTTTCCAAAAAGCCTGCACCATCTTATAGTCCTACCAGCAATATATGAGATTTCAATGTTTCCACATTAACTGCCAACACTTGTTAGTATCTGGCTTTATTATAGCCACCTTAGTGGGTAATGAAGCGGTTTTTGCCTTTGTCTAATGTCTAATGATGTTAGGCATCTTTTCATGTGCTTACTAGCTATTTGTATATCTTTAGAGAAATGTATTCAAATCCTTTGCACCATACTTTATTCAGATTTTCTTAGTTTTTGTCTTTTTCTGTTCCAGGATATATTACATTTAGTCATGCCTTCGTAGGCTCCTCTTTACTGTGACACTTATCAGACTTGCTTTGTTTTTGATGACCAACACAATTTTGAGGAATACTGATTAAGTTTTCTACAGAATGTCCCTTGATTACACGTGTAAAGTTGTTTCTTAAATCACTAGCTGTAGGAATGAATTAGTATAAAGAAAAACCTGTTTGCTCATAACACTTCTGACAGTACCTGGGGTTGGTGTGGACCCCCCAGGTTAAAGTCTCAGTCCCACAAGACTGCCCTTACCTCAGTGTCCATCATCAGTCCCAGGTTGTTGCCTGTACTTCTAACTGGTAATAAATTGGGTTACCCACAACTGCCACTTCAGGTTTGATAATTTGCTACACTCATAGAAAACACTAAAGGATATATAGGTCAGTTATAAAGGATACAACTCAGGAGCTCCCAAAGGGAAGAGATGAATAGGGCAAGGGATGTGGAGTTTCCATGTCCTTTCTGAGCACATCACTCTCCCAGCACCTTGATGTGTTGTTCACCAATTTGAAGCTATCCGGAACCTGTCCTTTAGGATTTTTGTGGAGGTTCCATTACATAGGCATAATTGATTAAGTTCATTGGCCATTTATGGGTTTATTTTTGTTGTCTCATTCAACTTTTGTTTTAATGGGTCTCAAGATTGACAGATTTTTGGCTAAATTGTTTCCATTAAGAAGTACTTATTTTAAAAATTAATAACCTAAAACTGCCACGCACACACAAAACACGGGTCACAAAACATTCTCCTTTTCTTCTGAACATTTTATGATGCATTGTTATAATTAACCTGTCTTTTACAATTAAACTTGAATGGTGTCATGAAAGTAGTGGACCAGGAGGCAGCTGGGCAGCTGGAGCTGGCAAGGTCACAACTATGCCCAGAGAGCTCACAAGGCTAAAAGAATATTATCCCCGATACCTGCCACCCTAATCTTAATCAGTGGTGAAAGAATGGTCTCAGAACTGTGTCATCGGCCATTTGTGATTGGACTTAATCTTCAGCCTCTCTCTCAGGCTGGAGGTGGGACTGAAAGTTCCACCCCTGTAATCATGTGGTTGTTTCCTCTGGTAACCAGCTCCCAGCGTGTCCTACAAGAGTCATCTTAGTATAAACTCAGGTATGGTTGAAAGGATCTTATTATGAATAAAAAACACACTCCTCCCACTCCTAGGCACTCCTCCCACTCCTATCAGGAAATTCCAAGGGTTTTAAGAGCTCTATGCCAGGAACCAAGAATAAAGACCAAATGCGTGTATTTTTATTCTACCACAATCTCACAGTATTATCTCAGTGAAACACTTCAGCACACACTGCTGCCTGTTAAAACTCTGTAAAGGCACATGTGTAAAACTTGCTTCTAACAGACCTGCTTGCATGAATGAATCAGTCTAGTGTTCTTTCAGTGAAACATTGAGAAAGCTTGCTCCTACCATCTGCATACCATTTGCTTAGTTGTTGAATTCCAGTATACGTGTATAGTGGTAGCAGAACTATAAACACATGCCCACATGGGAAACAACTTTATCAACTAGCGTGGAGTACTAAGAATAGTTCCTTCTACCTTTAATTTTATAGATATCATTTCCAAAGTGACTTAGGTCAGCAACCTCACCCTCTCCAGGGAGACTGTTTATTATGTTTGTAACATACTTAAGTTTTGTTGTGCTCTGCATTTCATCCTATGAACAACCCCCACCACCTCCTAGATGAGTTTTTTAAATCTGCATACATTAAACATCACTGTACTATAAAGTTCAGTGTTTTGATAAATGCATTGTCATGTATCTACTATTACAATGTCATACGGAATAGTGTGGCCACCCTAAAATAAATCCTGTGCTTCACCTATTCAACTGCCCCTCCCTGCTCCTGAACCCATGGCAACCACTTCTTACTGTTTGCTTTTCCAGAATTTCATATAATTGGAGTGAGCCAATTATAACCTTTCCAGACTGAATTTCACTTAGCAATATCCATTTAAGATTCATGCAATATCTTTTTGTGGCTTGATAACTCATTTCTTATAATTGCCGAATAAGATTCTATTGTATGGATGTACCACAGTTTATCTTTTTTTTTCATTTTTTTAATGTTTTATTTTATTTACTTTTGAGAGAGAGAGAGGCAGAGTACAAGCGGGGGAGGGACAGAGAGAGAGAGGGAGACAAGGAATCCAAAGGCTCCAGGCTCTGAGCTATCAGCACAGAGCCTGACGCGGGGCTTGAACCTACAAACTGTGAGATCATGACCTGAGCTGAAGTCGGACACTTAAGTGACTGAGCCACCCAGGTGCCCCCAACAGTTTATCTTTTATTAAGACACTTGATTTGCAAAATCTTTTTCCCATTACATGGGCTGTCTTCACTTTCTTAATAGTGTCCTTTGAAGCACAAAGATTCTTAATTTTTAAGCCCAATTTATCTTTTTTTTTTCTTTTGTTACTTGTCCTTCTGAGCCGTATAAAGAATTTTAACTAAAATGTATAACACTGGAGTTGAAACCTTCAGTGTTTATTTTGGTATAGTAGCTACTGTTTTGCATACAACAGTCATCTGGTTCTGGTGAGTAGGAAGGACATTGTAGATACGGCCTGGTAACTGATATTTTACTTGGGAAGCCCACATGAAGTTACAGTTAACAATTGTATCAATTAGGGGCACCTGGGTGGCTCAGTGGGTTAAGCATCCGCTTTCGGCTCAGGTCATGATCTCACAGCTTGTGAGTTTGAGCCCCACCTTGAGCTCTGTGCTGACAGCTCGGAGCCTGGAGCCTGCTTCGGATTCTGTGTCTCCCTCTCTCTTTCTCTCTGCCCCTCCCCTGCTCATGCTCTATCTCTCTCTGTCTCTCAATAATAAACATTAAAAAAAAAATTTTTTTAAACAATTGTATCAACTAGGTCTTGTGTATTTTTCCTTAAGTACTACTTATAGTACTCATTTTCTTGTCTCTCCTTGCCAACTCATTTACTTTGTCCATACAGAGTAAGTTAGATCTATAAACCTGGACTTTTTTGGCTTGCTATTTTGCAATTCTTATGTTCTTTCAGTGTCAAGTAAACACATTTATATTAATATAAATAGCTGGAGTTTGATTACAAAGAGATACATGTAATCTAATAATTACTCCAGAAGTCTTGTGATTAATTCATCTCCAGTTGCAAGGGATTTGATAAAATTCTGAAGCAGACTTAGTCTGGCACAGCCTTCTAGAGAACGTTGTATGATTCTTGTTTGTTTTTAATTTCTGAAAGTTCAGTTAAATCTCTGGCCAAAGTGAACCTATGGCCAGTACCCCCATGAGTCAGGCTAAAGAGAAGGACCTGAGGAAGCTCTTCAGCAGTGGAAGGTTGAGGACCTTCAATTAGTGGTGTATTTTACCAGTCTATGTGTGACGAGCTAATCCCCTCTTGTGATCTAAAAATTATTGGGGCGCCTGGGTGGCTCAGTTGGTTAAGCGTCCAACTTCGGCTCAGGTCATGATCTCGCGGTCTGTGGGTTCGAGCCCCGTGTCAGTCTCTGTGCTGACAGCTCAGAGCCTGGAGCCTGTTTCAGATTCTATGCCTCCCTCTTCCTCTGACCCTCCCCTGTTCATGCTCACTGTCTGTCTCAAAAATAAATAAAAGTTAAAAAAAATTTTTTTTAATTATGTTTTCAAGGAAGCACATGATCATTAAAAAATGAGATGTGAAAAAATGAATAAACTGCTTTCCTCAAATACCATACTAATGAGACTATCAATACAAACAGATCAGTCTTTATTCTTCAAGACTTTTTTTGGGGGGCGCCTGGGTGGCTCAGTTGGTTAGGCGACCGACTTCGGCTCAGGTCATGATCTCACAGTTTGTGAGTTCCAGCCCCACATCGGGCTCTGTGCTGACAGCTCAGAGCCTGGAGCCTGCTTCAGATTCTGTGTCTCCCCCTCTCTCTGCCTCCTCCCCTGCTCACACTCTGTGTCTCTCTGTCTGTCAATAATAAATAAATGTTAATTAAAAAAAAAAAGACTTTTTTTTTAATACACATAGTACCAAACGTCCCATCTTTAGTCCTCTTCTCAGATACAGTCACTTTTACCATTTTTCATGTGTGTGTTTGTGCAAATGGGATACAACTTCTTTAACAACTTTTCTTTGGTCTTTTTATTCCTTTGCTATATTTGCATACTAATACATAATGGTCTATGTCTTCTTTTTAACAACCTCACAGTTCTGATGTTTGAATGAACCATCATCCAATTCTCTATTGGTAATGTTGACCTTAAAAATAGCCAGTTAAAATGAGTTTATTTGTGAAATAGCAGAAGAATGGCAATTCAGGACATGCAAGCTATGGCAAAACATAGGCAAGTCTGGAGAATAAAGGAGGAAAATGTTACTTTATAGAGAAAATGAGGAAGCTAGGAGGGGCTGCTTTGAACAAGTCTATTGGAGGAAAGCAAGACTTTAGGGTGGTGATGATTTCTCATTGGCTGAGTTGTGGTTAGTTTCTCACTAGCTGGGCTGTTGCTGGGCAAGGAGAAAATCCTCACTCTTGCTGGGGGCAGTAATGTGAACCTCTTGCTCAGGAATGTGAAGTAAGCTGTGACAGAAAGTTTCTGTATGAGAGGTCCCCATTCAGATTTCCTGACTCCATTTTTTTTTTTTTTAAGTAGGCTTCACACCCAACATAGAGCCCAACAGGGGGGCTTGAACTCAAGGACCCTGAGATCTAGACCTGAGCTGAGATCAAGAGTCAGCCACTTAACCAACTGTACCACTTAGGTGCCACTCTTGACTTCATTCTAAATGAGGTTTTCCCTCATTACTTTTCACAATAGATATTTGGATTGCTTCCAATTATGTCTTATTGAAAGCAGTAATATGGATAATAACACCATAAATATGTCTTTGTGTATTTTTTTACATTTATTTATTTATTTAGAGAGTGTGCACAAGTGAAAGAGGCGCAGAGAGAGAGGGGGAGAGAGTCCCAAGCAGACTCCATGCTGTCAGCACAGAGCCTGATGTGGGGCTTGATCTCATGCACCAAGAGATGATAACCTGAGCCGAAATCAAGAGTCAGACGCTTAACCGACTGAGCCACCCAGGTGCTCATCTTTGTGCATTTGTACACAAACCACCGATTATAAAGTTAAGCTTCTAATGCATTGAATGCTGGCTCATAGTAGAACCTAAATAAATATTTTTAAAAAGTTTGTTTGTTTATTTATTTATTTTGAGAGTGAGAGAGCATTAGCAGGGGAAGGGTAGAGAGAGATGGGGGAGAGAATCAGTCTCTGCACCATGAGCACGGAGCCCAATGTGGTGCTCAAACTGACGAACTGTAAGATCATGACCTGAGCTGAAATCAAGAGTCAAATGCTTAACTGACTGAGCTACCCAGGCGCCCTTAAATAAATACTTATTGAACGAAAGGAGTGCCTCTTGACCTTCTGAATCTAATCTGGAAGATATGAAATAATGACTTAAAATCTCTGAAAAAGGACTCTAGAGAATAATATATCCCTCTTAGAACACTAGATTTGGAGGACAGAACCAAAATGAGTCTCTCAACCTCTTCAGTACCAAAGACCTCATGCTGAAATATTTTGCTTGCCAAACAAATTATAGTTACTTACATTTTTACTTTATTAAGGCACAATTTTCAGTCCTGAAAGGTATGATGTAACTCACAGTAGAACCAAAACCATAAAATGGGGATCTATATTTCAAGTGGTCTACTTAACTTTAGAAGTCACAAGATTCAGTCAAGGAGAATGCCTGAGAATGCCACTTCCTGAGACACTATAGATAATCCTTCAGTGAGATACCCAACTAAAGATGGCTCAGTGCCAAGCCTTATGAACTAATACTGATATCATTGAGAATTGGGCTTCCCTTATGCGCAATTGATTTCAGCTAGACTAAAGTCTCCAAGGCTTTGGCCTTGCTTAGGCACCTAAAAGCAAAATGAGGGTTGAGCTCTTTCTTTGAAGACATAGTTGATCTCTTGTTCCCAATGCTCTTAACGAGCAGGCTCTACAAACAAGACTCTATATGGGTAGCAGTGGCATGATAGACATGGTGACACTTCATCCCATTCTCTTTCTCACCATGTTGATCCAGGAATGTCTTATAGCTAAAGCTCCTTAAGTTCTAGGTCCTCTCTGGCTTGGTCCTAGACATTAGTCAGTAGCTAGATACCCAGAATTATTATCCTAGGAAAGACAGTATTGCATCTTCCCAATGTATCCCAATAATCCAGACATGTCCATTGTAGTGGTCCCATTACAGGAATTTATGCTTTGAATGTTTCATTTTTTGCTATCGAAGAGAAGAGATTCAACTATAGGTGAACCTATGTAGCTATAGGTTAGGCTCTTGTCACAGCTTATGTTGATGCAAAGTTCTAATACTTCAAGGATGGAGAAGCAGTAATGCACTGGCCAGCTATGCCTTCTCCTTTAGAAACTTTGACTCCTTATGATTAAAATGGCTTTGGTCTCAAAGAGTTTGTCCACAGAGTTTCCTTGTCATTCCTCATATTTACTCACAGAAGACTAATGACTACATTTCTTCCACACAAGATTCAGCAAACTAATATCTGGTCCACATAAAGTTCTTAGAATGCCTTTGCCAATGGTATACATATTTATCTGACCAAGACACTTCAAAACATAAGTACATAATGGTTGATTAACATTCTTCTAACACTGATCAGTACATACTTACATCTAAAACATTTTGTGATTGCAATTAACAAAGACACACCAGTCGTAAGAAGCAGTGAGACCCATCTTGTGTACAATATGTATACACTATCTTGTATCATTGAAAGTCCAAGAATCTTGATCCATGGACAATCATGGCTCCAGATGTCTGCCTAAGAAATTAGAGCTGGCACAAAAGAAATCAGCTTATAAAGAAGTAAAATCTCAGCACACAGGCTCACCAGGATTCAGTATCCCCTTCTTTAAGGTCCTGAATTTGAACTCCCGATATAGTAGATCCACAGAGAGAAAGAACCTCCCTTTGTTATATCCACATAGACTAGATCCCTAGCCCAGTTAGTCAACATTATTTTGTTTGTTTGAAGAGGACAGAAAATGCAGAGTATGTCAGGAGCATTAAAGGCTTATAAGCCTTTTCTATATTATAGCATTTTCTATATTTTGGCTACTTTCTTTCAATCTCCTCTCTTTAGGTTTTTATAAATAAAGTTTTATTGGAACACAGGCATACTCATTTTTTTTTTTACATATTTTATATGGTACTTTTATGCTACAATGGCAGGGTTGACTAGTCACAACAGAGACCATATAGTCTATAAGGCCTAAAATATTTACTATCTGATCCTATACAGGAAAAGTTTGCCCAGTTCTGCCCCAAGAGACCTTCCTCACTCTCAGTTCTTGTGATTAGACCCAGTTTGAGTTAGGTTTTCGGTCATTTGACAACTGACTGAAGCCTGCCTGATACAAATCTATCTCCTGGCAGGGCCTAAAATACATGACCAGAACAGCAGCAATGGTCCTTTCCTATCAATGATGGATGGGACTGTATGTTCCTTTGACCAGAAGCTGCTACTTGTTTTCTGCCAACAGGATCAAATACTTGATATTGGGAGTTTCCCCCCCAAATCCCAGGTGTATGGTCACAATCTGATTAAGATAATATATATATATATATATATATATATAGTATATACAGTATACTTATAGTATTAAGATACTATATATACACACACACACAGTATAAAAGGATAAAGAATATACACATATATTTGGTGAGAGAGGAATAGTGCTGTGGACTAACAGGCTTAACAAGATGGAAGCTTGCTGCCTTCATATGCCAGGTTGAGGATGGTGTCATAATAACCAACAAACTTCGTGGAATGATTGATATGTGCCAATAGTTTACATGTGTTACATCATATGAAACCCACATCAACCCTGTAAAGTAGAAAATTATCTTGCCCCAGTTTACAGATAAGGAAAACACATCTCAGAGATATTAAGGGATTTCATAAAGGTTACATAGCCAATAGGTAATGAAGAGGGGATGCTAATTCAAGTCCAAACTTCAAGGACTTGCTCTTCTACCTGATGCTATACAACCAAGTCAGTAACCCTGTAAAAGCAACAATTCTTTCTCCATAATTTGAGCAAAAGTCCCGAGTGGGGCTCTCGTTGGCTTGTGTGGGACATATGCCGTCCTTAAACCTGTCACTGGGGTCAGGGTTGCTGGGCTTGGGTTGCATCCCCAACCGTGATCCTGGGCAGGTGCGGGCGGGGGGGCATGTTCATCTAAATTACATGACCCAGACAATGCCAGTGCGTGTCCATATAGAAAGGGCTTGGGAATGGAAGGTGATGGCATTTTATGTGTTTGAGAAACATCAGTTGTCCTCATTTGTTGGGGGTGGGCAGGGAGGTAGTGTTGCCTCTACTCTTGGCCTTGGTGCTTCTGTCCTTCTCCACTGTCATCTTTGACCAGTTGAAATGTTGGCAGGTCATCCCTAGAGTACCTTTTTTTTTTTTTTAATGTTTATTTATTTATTTTTTGACAGAGAGAGAGCAGCAGGGGACGGGCAGAGAGAGAGGGAGACAGAAGAAGACACAGAACCCAAAGCAAGCTACATGTTCTGAGCTCTCAGCACAGAGCCAGACGTGGGCCTCATCAAACTCATGATCCACGAGATCATGACCTGAGGCAAAGTCAGACACTTAACTGACTAAGCCACCCCGGCACCCCAATAGAGCACCTTTTCTGACAGACCAATGCGTATCTATTCAGGGATGGGAGTTGGAGGCAGCATCTGGACCTGAGGCACTCTGAATTAGGATCTCCACAATCTCTGAGGAAAGTCAGTTGTTAAACATCTCAGTTTCCTTTATTTTTTTTATTTTTTTTTTAGATTTTATTTTTAAGCAATACCTACACTCATTGTGGGGCTGGAATCCAGAAACCCGAGATCAAGAGTGACATGTTCCAGTGACTGAGCCAGCCAGGCATCCCTCAGTTTCCTTCTGATCAGGTCCTCAAAGCCAATCAAAATGTCAAAATAACCCCAAGGCTTATGAGGATGTACAGGAATGCACCAGAAAGAATCATCTGTAGGCTAAGAAACTTGTCCAGTGAGTAATAAAGAAAGAATGTCTACCACCCATCTCACCTCCCTCTATGCACAGGATCTCTAAATTGATAGAGTCATATAACTGGCATATGTCCAGGGGATCTGTTAAGTGTTACTGGGTACCAGACACTGTTTAGGAGCTGTATGGCCAGGTGTTTGACACTTTCATCTTATGAAGCTGAAATAGGAAGTTCAAGATGGGCTCGGCTGCTAATTTTGTGAGGGTTTGCTTTAAAACAAAACAAAACAAAAACTGCCTGTGGGGATCCTGTAGGTGACCAGCTCCCCCTGGTGCTTAAACATGTTTTTATCTGGAAATCCCCATTGAGGTCTTTATATTAGGGAAAGATTGCTGTGCTACAAGATTCAATACAAGAATGTTCCCTGAAAGATCATTCATGTTTGTGAGAAATTAGAAATTACCCGAATATGCCCCATTAAATTTTGTTACATCCACTCAATGCATCATATGTACTTGTTAAAACACAATGTTTTAAAGAATGCTTCATGACATGATGTTAAATATATAATAGCAAATGCATTCAATATGGTACTATTTAAAAAAATATGTGCTTTCAAAAGTGTCCTGACAGGAGGTACACAAAGTTGAAAATAATGGTTTTCTCTGTTTCACATTTATATACGTTTAAAGACATTTTTATTATGAAAATACTCACCTGAGTAGAATTATATAATGAACTGCTCTACATCCATTGCCCCAATTCATTATCAATACTTGGCCATCCTTGCTTCACCTGTTTTGTTTTTAAAAACTGACCTCTCAGGGCGCCTGGGTGGCTCAGTCGGTTGACTGTCAGACTCTTACTCAAGTCATGATCCCATGGCTCATGAGTTCAAGCCCCACATTCAGGCTCTCTGCTGTCAGCCTGGAGCCTGATTTGGAACCTCTGTCTCCCTGCCTTGCCCCTCCCTTGCTTGTGCTCTCTTTCAAAAATATTTAAAAAATGAACTTTCTCTTCAGGTATTTTATCTTACTTAAAAAAGATGTTTTTAATGTTTTTATTTATTTTTGAGAGAGACAGAGACAGAATGTGAGTGGGTTAGGGGCAGAGAGAGAGGGAGACATGGAATCCAAAGCAGGCTCCAGGCTCCTAGCTGTCGGCACAGAGTCCGACACAGGGCTCGAACTCACGAGCCATGAGATCATGTCCTGAGCCGAAGTCGGACGCTTAACTGACTGATCCACCCAGGAGCCCCACTTTTTAATATTTATTTATTTTTGAGAGAGAGAGAGAGCGAGCAGGGGAGAGGCAGAGGCAGGGGGGACAGAGGATCTGAAGTGGGCTCTGTGCTGACAGCAGAGAGCCCAATGTGGGGCTTGAACTCACAAACCGTGAGTTCACAGAGCCACCATCTCCTAAAAGCAAATATCAGATATCACTGGGTTTTATCCCTACATACTTCAACCTGCACCTTTATTTTATTTTTTTAACGTTTATTTATTTTTGAAAAAGAAGGGGTGGGGAGGGGGAGAGGGAGACACAAAATCTGAAGCAGGCTCCAGTCTCAGAGCTGTCAGCACAGAGCCTGACACAGGGCTTGAACCCACAAACAATGAGATCATGACCTGTGCCAAAGTTGGACTTCCAACTGACTGAGCCACCCAGGCTCCCCAAGATGCATCTTTAAAAAGGACATTTCTTGTGTGTTTACAATGCCATTATCACACTTAACAAAATGTCCACTAAGCCCTTTGCATTCTGCACTACCCAGATTATAGTCATACTGTCATGAATGATTTTCTTTTCTTTTTTCTTATCTGTGTCTTCTAATTTTTTATGATAAACACAACATCTATTATTTAAAAGAAACAATTTTTAAAAATGAAAAATTCTGGGGTGCCTGGGTGGCTCATTTGGTTGAGCATCTGACTTTGGCTCAGGTCATGATCTCACAGTTTGTGGGTTCGAACCCCGTGTCAGGCTCTGTGCTGACAGCTCGGAGCCTGGAGCCTGCTTCAGATTCTGTGTCTCCCTCTCTCTCTGTCCCTCCCCTGCTTGTACTGTGTCTCTCTCAAAATTAAATAAACATTAAAAAAAATTTTTTTTTTAATGAAAAATTCTGGGGTGCCTGGGTGGCTCTGTTGGTTAAGCATTCAACTTTGGTTCAGGTCATGATCTCACAGTTTGTGAATTCGAGCCCACATTAGGCTCAGTGATGACAACATGGAATCTGCTTCAGATTCTGTCTCCCTCTCCCTCTGCCCCTGCCCTCCCTCTCAAAAATAAATAAATATTTTTTAAAAAAAGAAAAATTCGGGGCACCTGGGTGGCGCAGTCGGTTAAGCGTCCGACTTCAGCCAGGTCACGATCTCGCGGTCCGTGAGTTCGAGCCCCGCGTCAGGCTCTGGGCTGATGGCTCAGAGCCTGGAGCCTGTTTCCGATTCTGTGTCTCCCTCTCTCTCTGCCCCTCCCCCGTTCATGCTCTGTCTCTCTCTGTCCCAAAAATAAATAAAAAACGTTGAAAAAAAAATTTAAAAAAAGAAAAATTCTTTGGTTTACACATTTTCCCCCCTCAGAAACACACTGATTACATTAAGCAATTAAATACTAAATCTGATGGATACAGCAATGCTGTAAAGACAAATAAAGGCTTGCAACTTTTTAGCAGTGTAATGATGCTTCAGACTTCTTAAGAATTTTCTCCTTAAGTATTTAGGACAGAATAATAGCATTATAGGGGAAAATCCCTTGTCTGTAAGAGAGATGCAGAGCCTGAGAGATGGAAATCAAGAGAGACAGTGAGGGAGAAAGTGAGGGAGACTGATTCCCATAACAGATATTATGTAGATACAGTTCTATCTCAAGGTTACCCAGTAGGTTCCTGTTCTCTGCTCAAAATACAAGCCAGTAATTCCACTTCGGGGTATTTACCCAATGAAAACAAAAACACTAATTTGAAAAGATGTATGCACTCCTATGTTTACTGCAGCATTATTTACAACAACCAAGATTTAGAAGCAACCTAAGTGTCCATCCACATATGAATGGATAAAGAAGATGTGATAAATACACACACACACACACACACACACACACACACACACAGTAAAACTATGGATTGTTAGTAACTTGTTCTGTGAGTGTTCTGCAAGACAAGCAAATATTTCTAATAAATTTTAACTTGATAAATGAGCTATGTCTTGGAATATGAATAGTACATGATGCTGACCATCACATGATCACAACTGAGCCAATGGTTCTTGAAATTCGCTTTGATATACAAATGCTTTGGATTACAACATGTTTCCAGAAAGAATTATGCTTGCAAACCAAGGTTTTACTGTGTGTGTGCATGTGTATATGTGGAATATCACATATATGGAATATATATATATATAATGGAATATCACTCAGCCATAGTAAACGATGAGATCTTACCATTCACAAAAACATAGATGGACCAAGAGGGTATTATGCTAAGTGAACTTAGACAGAGAAAGACAAATACCATATGATTTCACTTATATGTGGAATCTAAAAAAACAGAACAAATGAACAAACAAAAAGCAGAAATAGACTCATATGCAGAGAATAAACTGGTGTTGTCAGAGGAGAGAGGATAGGGGGATAAGTGAAATAGGTGAAGGGATTAAGAAGCATAACCTTCCAGTTATAAATTAAATAAATCATGAGGATGAAAAGTACTGCATAGGGAATATCATTAATAATATTATAATAACTTTATGTGTTACTGGTAACTACAAATAGTAACTGATAACTATGTTGATTGCAGTGAGCAATGCGTAATGTATAGAACTGTCAAATCACTGTTGAACATCTGAAACTCATAATATGGTATGTCAACTATACTTCAATAATAAAAAAAATTCCACACAATCTACTTTTAAACAGCCAAAACCAGACCCAGCTTCACTTCCGACAAAACTGGCAACAGTTGTGGATGGCTTTAGTCACACCATTTCCTTCTCCCAGCTCTCTTTGCTAAAAATCAGGCTGAGTAGTTTGAGCATCTATAGTCCACATATATATAATCCCTCTGTATATACTGAGATGTAGTTTGTCTGAAAGTAGTAGAAACAACTCCAGCTAATTTTGACAAAAGGGAGGGTTTACTGACCCTTAAAATATAAGAAATCAGAAGTTCAGGGATATTGCTAAGCTTTTGGGCCATAGACTCTCATCTCTGGTTTTCTACAAATGTCAGTTTGGCTGAAAATCCCTTTTCCTCCATGAAACAAGATCCATGTTGTCTTTGGAGTTCGAGTTTCATGGGTTGTTTTTGTTTTTATTTATTTGTTTTAATAATTTCAGTTTTTGGAGAGTTAGACTCTGTTTCAAGTTAGAAAATCCTGGGAATGGACTTACTGCCCATCCAAAGACCAAGGGTTTGGCAGGTTTACCTAAGAGCAGCTCCCTTACTTGGGGGAGGGAAGAATATTCCCAGGAAATAGATGGGGTGAGTCTGATCAGACAATACTGCAGATGTCCATCACTATACTACATGTGGCAAGTGCAATTGCTAATCCTAGTTAATAGTGTATCTTGAAGTACCTGGGTGGCTCAGTCAGTTGAACGTCTGTCTGACTCTTGATTTCAGCTCAGGGGTGTAGGATCAAGCCTTGCATCAGCCTCTGCATTGAGCATGGAGCCTGCTTGGGATTCTCTCTCTCCCTCTACCCCTCCCCTGCTCATGCTCTCGGTCTAAAAAAAAAAAAAATAGTGTATCTTGAATGACTTTTCATGTCAGTAGATATAGATGTTTAACAGTTAAACTGGTTTAACAGTTACATGGTATTCCTTTGAAGAGATACACCAATTCGTTATTAATGGATACTTATGTCTTCTCACCCCTTTTGCTACGGCCAACAATGCTGCCTAGAACATCCCTGTACATGTATCTTTCACATGTGGGAAATGTTCTAGGATACATTCCTACAGGTAGAATTTTTAGATCAAGGAACATATGCATTCCCCCTGCCCCAATTAAGTCTGTTGGGTTATAATTTACATACAGTGGAATACACAGGTCATAAGTGGACAGTTCTATATGTTTTGACAAATGAATACAGTGGTGTAACCCACAGCTCTATGAAGACATGGAACAGGACTTTGTTCCAGGCCATGATGGAGTAACAGGGACTGGACTTACCCGACTACCTTAATCAACTAAAAAATTGGAGAAAAAAAAACCTACAAAACAATAGGCGAGGCATTAAACAATAGGCAGCACACGATAGTGTTGAGAGATGAGAAACAAATGGAGCAAGCTGCAGGGTGCAAAAGGTTTTAGGCCACAGTGTAGGGAGGAGAATCCCAAACAAAGCCTTTTCATACAACGCTTTCGAGGACATGTGTTTTTATTTCTCTTGGATGAATTCCCATCTAGGAGTGGCATTGCTGGGTCATAGAGTAGATGTAGGTTTAACTTTGTTAGGAAGCTACCAGTTTTCCAAAGTGATTGGATTATTTTTCACTCCCATGATCAAGATTTTGATCACTCCACCTCCCTGACATTTGGTACTGTCATTCTTTTTCATTTTAGCCATTCCAGTGGTATCTTAGTACTTTTAATTTGCATTCCTTTTGAGCACCGATGATATTGAACATTTTTCCATGTGCTTATTGGCAATTTGTATATTTCCTTTTGTTAAATGTCTGTCCAAGTCTTTCCTTTGGTTTTTAATAGGGTTGTTTGTCTTGTTACTGACGTTTTAAAGTTCTTTATATATTCTTGATACAAGTCCTTTATGAGATTTATGTTCTGAGAATGTCTTCTCTCTGAGCCTTGCTTTTTCATTTCTTAATGGTGTTCTTTAAAAAACAGAAGTTTTTATTTTGATATGGTTCAATTTATCAATTTTTTCTTTTATGATTTGTGCCTTTCTGTCCTAAGAAATATTTATCTACCTCAAAGTGGCAAAGATGTTCTCTTATGTTTTCTTCTAGAAGATTTATAGTTTAGCTCACATTTTAGGTCTGTACCATTTGTTGAAGAGACTTTTCTTTCCCATTGTATTGCTTTGTCTTCTTTTAATGTTTACTCATTTTTTGAGAGACAGCATGCATGTGCAAGTGGGGGAGGGGCAGGCAGACAGAGAGGGAGACAGAGGATCTTCCATGCTGACAGCAGAGAGCCAGATGCGGGGCTTGAACTCATGAACCATGAGAACATGACCTGAGCTGAAGCTGAATGCTTAACCAACTGAGCCACCCAGGTACCTCTCCTTGTACTGCTTTGTATCAAGAGTTATTTTGTCAATACAAGTGTATCAAAGATATATATTTACATATGTGAGTGTGTGGTCTTTTTTTATGCTACAGTGACAAATGTATGAGTCTATATCTAGACTCTATTCTGTTATTTTGTCTGTCCTTTCAGTAACACCATACTGTCTTGGTTCCTATAGTAGGCATATATATGTTTACCATTGACAGTGCCACGTTGCTCTTCCAAAAGGTTGTACAAATTCACACTCCTACCAATATGTATCCCCACTCTTACTAGCATGGGTCATTATTAAGCTTCTAAATCATGGGACCATGTCTTATTCACTGCTGTGTTCCCATTACTGAGCACTGTACCCAGCATGAATGACAAGAAGCTCTAACATATCTGTGAATGTTGCTAACGCTTATTAAGCTGCCCTAGTGGGTAACAAGATGAGACAATCAAGCTAAACTCCAGGCAGATGTTTCTGAAAGCCCAAAAGATTGTGTCTTTAGATTAGGGTGGAGTAACACAACAGCAGAAATAATAGCTAAATCTCACAGTGTTCACTATGTACATACAAGTTGTCCTTGTTGTCATGGCTCAGATGCCACCCATTACAGCTAGATTCCAAGCAGCTAGAGGAGAGCACAAGGAAGAAAAGGGACAAAGGGGAGGTAGCCTTCTGCTAAGGGAAGTTCCCAGCAGCTGCCATGTGACGCTATTTATGTCCCATTGAATTTGTAGCCATATATAGAAGAAAGGGAAGCTGAGAAATGTACCTTTCTCTTACCTTTGTACCAGTTCTTAACTTCTCAGGTCTGTTCTTCTGTCATGTGCGACCAGAAAAACCCTAACTTACATACTCTGTACCCTTGAGTGGGGTTTTGGCACCCAATGTGTGTCCTATGAGGCTGACTCAAAAGATTGGGGGCACCCTGTTTTGAAGTTTTAAGTCAGCAATGGCAAACAGCAGTTTACCTTAACCACAAAGGAATAAAGGCCCACAGAGGTCCTTTGAGGGAGGGCACAACCCCATGTAAATGCCAAGGAGCCCAGTAATTTCAGTTCTTAACTGGCACCAGCCAGTCAAGATGGACCCACACCAAAAACAAATGTCCAGTTACAATGTCCAGTTGTAAAAAGTGATTTTTAAATTGGACTTACCTTATAAAGACTCCAGTGTAACTGGACTCAAGGCATTTTTATTTCAGAAACCATGACTAAAAAAAAAAAAAAAGTTACCACAGACAAAAAAATAACCAGTGTACTCTGCCTCATAGAATATGTTCAGGAGTTTTGGCAAATGGTCCTCACTGATTCTGTCATTTTCATATTGTATCTGGCATATTGTCCCATTCAATTTCAACATTATCAAACATAGGTCATATCAGCACTACTCTAAACTGGAGATAATCATGGAAAATGCTCAATAAATGAGGCTACTTGCCAGGAAATATGCTAAATCACACACATACACACAATTTCCCCCCATTTAATCCTCATAATTATCCTATTACTCCATGAGTTGGTATTATTAGCTCTACTTTACAGATGGGAACAGGGGCACAATGACCCCACAACTGGTAAGAGCTAGAGCCTAGGTGTGCACCATGGTCTACCCTACTCTGGACTCTGCCCTTGGGAGGAAGCCCTTGAAACTCATGGCAAACACTGAGTCCTAAGAATGTTCCACAAGAAGCCTAAATACAAGGGCAAGGGAGGTGTGATACCCTCTTAATGTGAGGATGCTAGTTATGCAGCATTATTTTTAAAAACCAAGAACAATATACAATCTAAATGCTTAAGACTGCAGTTAACTAAATGATGGGATCCTCCACAGAATTGGTAAGGTGACCATCCAAACTGCTCATCAGGCACCTTTATTAGCATGTTGTGATGCTGAGGGAGTAAACAGGATTCAAACCACACACACACATACACACCTCAACCACATTAAAAATATTCTCAGGAACCACCTCACACCTGTCAGAATGGCTAACATTAACAACTCAGGCAACAACAGAGGTTGGCGAGGATGCAGAGAAAGAGGATCTCTTTTGCACTGCTGGTGGGAATGCAAGCTGGTGCAGCCACTCTGAAAAACAGTATGGATGTTCCTGAAAAATTAAAAATAGAACTACCTTATGACCCAGTAATAGCACTACTAGGTATTTATCCACGGGATACAGGTGTGCTGTTTCGAAGGGACACATGCACCCCAATGTTTATAGCAGCACTATCAACAATAGCCAAAGTATGGAACAGCCCAAATGTCCATTGATGGATGAATGGATAAGGAAGATGTGGTATATATACAATGGAGTATTACTTGGCAATCAAAAAGAATGAAATCTTGCCATTTGCAACTATGTGGATGGAGCTACAGGGTATTATGCTAAGCGAAGTTAGTCAGAGAAAGACATATGACTTCACTCATATGAGGACTTTAAGACACAGAATAGATGAACACAAGAGAAGGGAAACAAAAATAATATAAAAACAGGGAGGAGGACAAAACATAAGAGACTCTTCAATATGGAGAACAAACTGAAGGTAGCTGGAGGGGTTTTGTGTGTAGGGATGGGCGAAATGGGTAAGGGGCATTAAGGAATCTACTCCTGAAATCATTGTTGCACTATATGCTAACTTGGATGTAAATTTTAAAATGAATATATATATATATTCTCTCAAGAAAAGGACAGTAAGGAAATCTCCCAGAATGTTAGGCTTCTAATTAACTTTGGTTAGGGGATTTCAAGTTTTCTGAACTTTTCTTTCTTTTCTAACTTTTCCATACAAACATGTTTACTTTGCTAACCAGATTATTTTTTGAGTTTTACACTTTTGTGGAATGTATACTTTTGTGGTCTGAACTTGTCAGTTTTCACTAGGATTCTGGATGTTTAAATATCTTCAAAATCTTTAATATCTTTAAAATCTTCAACATTTCATATCTTCAAAAGGACTTCAAGGGGATGCCGCAGTATGTGCATTCAGAACAAGGCAGATGAAATTGGGGAGACAAAAAACGTCAGTATGGTTTTTTAAGTGGGAGAATGAAATTTTAATAAGAAACTCTAGATGACCTGTGCCTCTTAAGGAGCTGAGCAGTGGCAGTAAATTCCATCTTCTTTGTTTCTTAGGAAGAGGGGTGTCTCCTGGCTTGGGGGCAGGATGAAAGCCAAAGATATCTGGCTCTCAGAAAGTACCAATCCTTAAATTGGTAGAGAACAGCATCATCCCCTTCTCCTATGCCTGACCCACATGCTTCTTTTAAGCCCAGCAAACTAGGTGGATTGAATTTGAGTACTCATCTGTCTGGTGGCCATTGCACGTATGGCTTTTTGAGGACAGTGATATTTTATTAGCTTTGACTCCCTGTTTCCCAGAAGTCCATGGCTCATGGTACTTATCAAACATTTGCTGACAGCTTTCTAGGTGTGTTACAGCAAACCATACCAAAAATAATATTGAATAATAAGTCTTTTCTAACCCCTACTTAATAAACTCTCTGTATAATAGCTACACAAAGTTTAGTCTCCAGGCAAGTTGTATGTTTCCATGTAAATGAACGATGAGGGAAGATGCAGAGAACATCTCTAGTTCCCTTGGTTATCAACCAGTAAGGACCCTCAACACACCCTAAACACACCATTCTCTCCCCCAGTCCTCTCTAAAGAGCCACATATAGTAAATGAAGTCCCCTATCCTACAGAGAGCAGCTCCTCCAATGGCTCTGATGGGGCTGGTGACTCTAAGCCCCTCTTCTGCCTTACCAGCAAGCACAGGGCCAGCCAAATCACCCTGGACCAGAGACTGATTCAGGGAAGGACACGGACAAAGGTAGCCAATCAAAGTCCTTCCTTGGAATTTTTCAACATGGAGCTGGACAAGACAGGCTTTGCATTTAACAAAGTGAACAGGAGAACCTAAGCCAGCTTCCCTCCAGGACTTCAATAAATTCCTCTTTCCTACTTCAGGCTATTCTGAGTAGGTTTCCATTTCTTCCAACTGAAAGAATCCTACTTTTTTCCATTTTCCAATTCTTTTATGTTTATTTAAATAGGTAAATAAGGGGGTGAGGGGCAGAGAGGGAGCGAGAGAATCCCAAGCAGACTCCATACTCTCAGCTTGGGACCCGATCCCACGAACTGGGAGATCATGACCTGAGCTGAAACTAAGAGTCAGATGCTCAACTGACTGAGCCACCCTGAGCCACCCAGGCACCCCTCCAATTCTTTTTTAATAAAAACATAGAAATTTTAGTTTTGAGTGAAAAATAGTTTTGAATTCAAAACCACACATCAAAACTGATGTAGATCTGGGAAAGCCTAGGGAAAAGGAATGAAATCCCTTGTATCAATGACTCCTTTCTCCCACTGACCTTGCTGTGCTTCTCGAGCTTCTCCTGACCACTGTGAAGAGGATGTTCATTCTGATTCCACCAGACAGACAAGGTCTGTATTCATTTTAACAACATCCCATTTCAAGAATCTATGTTTTCCTACCTCAAGCAACAAAAAGCAGCTCAGGGTCCTGAGGGTTGACACCTAAAAGGAAATGGAAGCTGAGAAATGGTGAGAGAAGTTTGTAGTATTTGAGGAAAATGTTCATTCTAGTGCTAGGACCATTAAATTACAAAGAGTGAAGATGTATAATTAGTGATATCTGTTTGACTTTTAAACTACAAGGAAAGTTAAACACCATCACCATTTTGGACATGTATTTTATTGTTTAGAAATTTCCAGCAGAGCTATCATTAAGTACCTTTGTCAGGAGATGCCTATGAGAATCTAAATTGGGAAACAGGGACAGGCAGGCCTGTCAGCTCTTCCTGCAAAATCACACAACACTGGGACAGCAACATGCTGGGCCTCAGGGTATGAGGTGATCAACCACCAGAGGTACAGTCTGGCATTCCCCATGTGCGGACCTAGATGAACAAAAAACTTTGCAGGTGTAGATTTAAGTGCGACCCCAAATGACAAATGACTTTCTCTGGCGGTACCCAAACAAGATGCCAGAATAAAGTCTGTAAAAACTCAAATCTATCATGATCAGCAATCCTACCCTGAATGAAGTTAACCTCCTAAACCAGCTGACCTATTACATTTTTATTTTAAAAGCAAACCAAGTGCATACAGCGTCTTTTAAAAAATCATGTAAACGTTGCAAAGTTTTTATGTTATTTATAATCTGAAGAGATTTATAAAAAACTACTAGACTCGTTAAGACTACAAATACTAACCCCTCATCCCCTCATGAAAAAAGCAATTGTTACAAAAATATAAAAAATAGACTAGCTTCTACTATGTAACCTCTCCACCAGAAACCTCACAACTCTGGGACACATTCTGGTTGATGTGCCATCCAACAAGCACAAGTGCAATTTTCTCAATTTTTAAGGAAGGAAAAGTTCCCAAACATTCCCTTTGTTACTGTAGATTGTGGCTACTTTCTTCACAGGAAGAACATTACAATGTTAGCAAGTAGGGGCAGTCTGTAGTGTTCTATCATATTCCCCTGCACGGGCCCAAGCGTGGAAATTACAGCATAGGAGGCTGCCTTCAAAGTTCACTTCTCTTCATTTTTGTCTCTCCAGCTCCTTTGATTCCAATTTGGGACTTGCTGGGCACCCAGGCTCTATAGCTGGCCTTGGCTTCCCTCACTGCCCACTGGGGAAGGCCAATGGTAGGAAGGGTCTCTTAACGAAGGGGCTCTCAGATAAGCCTGCTGCTCCCATGGCACCCACTTGTTTTCAAAGTGTGGGTCAGGCCCTGACCCAGGTTTGCTAATGCCAGGGAAGCAGCAGGCCTGATGGAGGATACTCCCCTGGCTGGAGACATGACTGATGCAGACTGTTGGATGGCACAGTCTGCAGAGTCTGGGAGGGGAGCCAGCAGCAAAGTGAGGCAAAACGCTTGGCATTAAGTTAAAATACTTTTATAAACTTCGAATCCAATTACATGTACTCGCCCACAGCAGCCAAGCTACCAGGCACTTTGACCAGTTATCAGCTAGGAAATGGACTGAATTTGATTTGAAACAACACACACTACAGGAGCGGATTGGTTGGGCTTGATTGGTCAAGTCCTTGAGGATGCCCCTCCCTCATTTGTGGACATCTTCAGTGTTTCCTTGTCCCTGCTGTCACCAACAGAGGGCGATGTGTGGAAATCAAGCCCTTGGTAGAAAACAGCTATTGGCTAAGGGCAGGATGGATCCACACATCAGCAGGCAGAATGCCTCCATGCGACTGGGACAGGCTGTACCCTGTGTCCCTGAAGTCCAGGAAGACCTCCCAGATGGGGGTCCCAACCTAAGCATGCTTAAGGGAACGTTTCACCCCCAAAGCCCTCATTACCTGTTGCTCAATTACCTGTTGCAGAGTCCTCACTACCTGATGTGCGCTCCCAAGTGGAGACCTGGTTCAACTTGGAGCCTGGCTTGCACCCACTCTTCCCCTGCAGAATGCTTTGACTTGGCCATTGCCCCCAGTACCTGTCACAACCTAGCCTGGCATCTAGTCCAACCCACATGCTACTGCTTTCACCATTCTTGTCTGAGAGATAGGCTGTCTGCCTACAAGCCAGAATGGTGGGCCCTCTCTGAGCCTCTAGTAGACTTCCAGGCTCTCCTGTTTGAAGAACTAGATTTTCACACCGCTAATGGTTTTATTTCACAGATCACGGTGGTGAGTTTAGGATTTCCACTTCTTGCCATGGTTATCATACATTTCCCAGCACCTTCGTGTTTCTTCAGATCTGAAACATCTCACCCAACATACATACCCTGGTTGTTTTAAACCCCAAATAGCCTCTCCAATAGCACAATAATGGATTCAGAGAACACCGGCCACATGTGCTGAGCAAGTCCCCTCTACTTTGGTTGCTTAAAAAAACAAAAAACAAACAAACAAACAAAAACAGGGCTTCTGAGATATCCCCAATTCACATTTGCTCAGAAGAGAAGTGCTCCCAACATCAAGGCACAAAGAAAGAAGTCTCTTGGGGCAAAATGACAACAAAAGCCACCAGTGGCCTTTGTGAGGCCTGAGGCAGAGTTGCTGGGGAAGGCAAGTTCAGTCTGGTGTGGGCGGGCCATCAGGAGGAAGGCCTGACAACTGTGTCTCCCTTTGGGCCCGAGCAATCCTCATGCGTACTTCTCCAGGAACTTTATGTGAAAGTCCTTCACCTTCTGTAGAACTGTTTTCAGCTTCTCCACTGGAGGGAGGATGGTCATTCTGTCAGGAAAGAAGATAGCATCAGCCTGGACATAAGTTGTTCTGGAAAAGGGGAGAGGAATGAACCTGGCAGCTCCTTCCTTCAGTTGCAGTTGTGACAATGTGGGCAAACAGTGTGGGAGGGGGAAGGCTTGTCTCGTCCACTGCGATAACACCAGCCCCTGGACAAAACCTGGAACTTGTTGACTTGTTGAACCACCTCCTGCCCGAATTTGTACATTTACTTTTAACTCAAGTAACATGTATGACCAAAAGCAGTAAGATGCCGGCAGCATTTAATCTCACTAACACGTCCACCCATTATCACAGAAGGCCCATGCAACATTCTGACCTGTGTATACAACTTCCTCTAGAGCATGACTTGGTGTTTCCTGCAGATACAGAGCAAGATGTTCTTCCTGCTAGGTGGGCCTTTTTAAAATTTCTCTTTTGGGGTGCCTGGGTGGCTCAGTAGGTTAAGCATCTGACTCTTAATTTTGGCTCAGGTTAGTGAATTCAAGCCCCATATTGGGCTCTGTGCTGACAGTGTGGAGCCTGCTTGGGATTCTCTGTCTCCCTCTCTCTGCTCCTCCCCTGCTTGTTCTCTCTCTCAAAAAAAAACTCTCTTACAGTGAGAACCTCCAGTTACAACTCTCCCTCCAGAAGAACTCCCAAGTTGCCATAGTAACTAATACTTCCTCTAATACTGTTGGTTTGCTTCACCACCTTAAAGTCAGCCCTCTCGATTTAACCGTTTTTTTGAATGAGCCGTGAACTGCCAAGGTGGACCTCACTAGGGTAGAAAGGCCAACCAGACACGTTTGTCCATCCAGGGCACACTGCCTACAACCTGAGTCAGGACTTGGCCCCAGGTGCTAACTAAGCTCATGACATTTCTTTTTTTAGCATCTGCTGCAGGAGACATCTGAGAGCACCAAGCGTGGAGAAGATGCTGTCCTGTTAGAACTGGCTTCAGTGGGGAAACCTGGGCCGAGCTGCTCTAGCCTGCTCTGCTCCTGGGGTTGCCATCCACACAGGGGCAGAGTTGGCACACCCTGTGAAATGTGTCACAGTAAGTGAAACCAATTCCATTGTTTTAGATGTGGCATCTCTGCAGACTTTTGGATAAGCTACCGAGCCCCTGGGTACTGCAAGCTGCTATCATGGAGTTGGAAAAGGACATGGAAATAAAGAAGAAAACACCCCACTGGGGACACTTTGGATAGTATGTGACAGATGGAGGCAATGGAGGGGGGGACAGAGTGGTCAAGGAGATGACCTTGGAATCTACCCATAGTTTTCCTTAATCCCCAGACCCAGGTCTTGGCTTGGCTCTGCAACAGGACAGAATGGGAGTGGGCAGGGCGGGTGGTATGCCACAGTGAGTTTGGGGCTGCACACACCTCAGTGTCTGAAGCCAGACTGTGTTCTATGATAACACAGGTTGTCTTTTCCAAGACAAACTTGGGACCAGTCCCCTGGCACAGAGAGGCAGCAGTACCTGAAGTGATAGGTGCCTTCCCTCTGCCCAAAGCCGCTGCCAGGTACAACACAGATGCCAGTCTCCTCAAGGAGCTTCATGCAGTAGAACATGTCGGGGGCCATTTTATGGGCCTGTGGGAGCAGGGCAGGACTGAGAGTTCATTTACAGCTTTGCACTGCACAAACACACCACTGGACACTCAAAGTCAAATACAATGGAAACGGCAGGTTCTTTCCCGTGACAGGGCTCATCCACCCTCCCTGCAAGGACCAGGGTGGGACACTGGAAACTGCTAGAAGCTGGGGTCTGCGGGCTACTTCAGGATGGCCACGGGCTGTGGTACTTCGCTCTCTGCCCAGGACTGAGAGTCTCTTTCCTTTGTGCCCCACAGCCAGGCAGTATCTCCGCAAGCCTTGATGGTGGTCCCCTATATATATGCCAAGCTGTATAACCTCTGACAACATGGCCCTGAGGACTGTGCCCAGGGGGACTTTTAGGGAACAGCAGCTTGGGGGCTCTGTTCATAGTGCTTCTTGCACCTTGGTTTTTACAACCTGGGGTACCTGTTAAATGGCTTCTCGGGCACCAGGGATTCTGACTCAGCAGGTCTGAGTGAGTGGGGGAGGGCCCAGATTCTGAATGTTTAACAAGGTATTGAGGAGGTTTAAGGGACACAAGGACAACACTTTCAGAAACACTGCTCTGGCTTCTGATCCTTAAAGTAGGCAGATGTCTATGGCACGGCCTGAAAACTTGTTGCAAACACAGAATCTCGGCCCCTTCACAGACTTCCTGAACCATCACTGGCATTTTAACAAGGTCCCTAGGTGATTTTGTGTTGACATTCAAGGACTGAGAAGTGCTGCTCTAGGGCAGTTGCTGCGCAGAAGAAACGGCTGTCACTGCTTCCCCAGCGTGGGTTCAGTTTTAAATGCATCATGTCATGCTTGGGCACCTGCCTTCAGAACACTGGAGGTAACAGAGCCCAGATCAGCACCACTCGCCTGGGGCTGACCTCATCGCTGCCCCTTCACCACAGCATGCTGCAGGGCTGGGCCTCCGGGGGCCCATCATCTTTATGCTATAAGCACCATCTGGCCAAGGGGTCCGAAAAATTCCGAGCCTCCAGAACCAGCACTTTTTCTCCCCAAGGCAAGAGCCAACCCCCAACCCAGCAATTCCAAGCGAACCCAGTGAGCCCCGGCCCAGCACCCCAAACCTGAGCTGCTTCCACGGCTTTGCTGGGGATGAAGATCCGAGGAAAGGCATACATAGCTCCCTGCAAGGGGTTGCAGTGAATTCCTGGGACTTGGTTAAACAGGTCTTCTGTCAGCTTAGCCTTTTTGGCCAGATTACCCAGGACAGACTCTTTCTCCTGATGAGACACAGAAAACAAGAGTCAGCACCTCTGGGCATCATGGAATGGCTCTAGCTACTGGAAACTGTCCCTTCAACACGGAGGGGAATGGGGTGGCCTGGTAAAAAGCGAGCCTGTGTGTGCAGGAACACAGCAAATCAAGGAGGTGGGTGACACATTCCTCTGCAGGAACTTCTCTGGGTGCTCAGCCCAAAAGGCTATTGTGGGCCCTGAGGCCCATAAGTGCAGGGAGTTCTGGGAAAAGGTAGGTCCTGGGTAACTTGTGTCATGGCTTCTATTCTCTTACCAGGAAGGAGGTTATTTCTCAAAATGAGAAAACCTCGTCCCTGCCCAGCGGTCTGAGTGGACCTGGCCCTGGATAGAGAGCCCTAGAACATGCTTCTAGGAGATGGCCCAACCACTTCATTTTGGGGGGCCACTTTCAATCCATGTGGTATGCATAGGGCATGTGACTCAGGCAAAGCAAATCACTGGCTGGCTCAGAGGTGCACATGTGTCAGTCCAGGACTTCTGCAAGTACTGTTGGAACAGGGGATGGAAGCTGTGGCCTGAAAATGAAGGAAACATGGTCTACACACACAGTGGAATATTACTTAGCCTTCCAAAGGAAGCCCAGTCTAACACATGCTACAACACAGATGTACCTTGAGGACATTATGCTGAGTGAAATAAACCAGTCACAAAAGACAAATACTGTATGGTTCCACTTAGATGAAGTACCTAGAGTCGTCATGTTCATAGAGACAGAAAGTAGAACAGAGGTTAGTCACCAGGGGCTGGGGGGGACGGAGAAATGGGGAGTTAGTGTTTAATAGGTATAGAGTTTCAGTTTGGGATGAGGAAAAGGTTCTGGAGATCGATGGTGGTGATGGGTGCACAACAATGTGAGTGTATTTTATGTTCAGTGAAAAATGATTAAAATGGTAAATTTTATGTTCTGTGTATTTTACCACAATTTAAAAAAAAAATGTGAGCCTAGAATGGCTGGGAACTGACGTTTGGTTACATGACCCATAAATTCCTTTGTGTGTAAACTAGTTAAAGTCGGGTTTTTGTCACTTGCAATGAATGGAAAGGGTCTAACTGGATTACTTTGAGCTGTGAGAACATCTGGTTGGGCCAAAGGCAGGCCTATGGCCTAGAACCAATGCCACACCCATCCTTTTCTCCTTTTTAGTTTAGTAACAGAATCCTCCAGGGATGCCTGCCCATCTATGGTGCTCACAGGGGATGAAGGGGTAGGGGTCTCCCACCCACATGCATGGACAGTCCTCCACTTCAGAACACAGCCCAACTACATTTTCACACTGAACCTCATGGGGTGGTTTAGGCATCAAGAGGAACCATGAGCACCCGTCAGAGGTGTGGAGAGAGGCTGGCCATGGTGATCCTGAATACGCCATGAATATCCATGACCCTTGTTGTGGCAGGGATGCAGATGGGCCACAGAACACAGCAACTCACCCTGTGGAACAGCTCAAAGGACTCCTCTCCAGGCACTGGGGGGTTCACAACGATGTCCATGGCAGCCTGCCCGGACACGGGCGGGCACAGTCGCACAGAGAGCAGCTTCACCAGCTGGCCTTTGATCTCAGGGTGCAGGTTGATCACCTCCATGTAGCCTCCTCGGTAGCCACACCTGCAGGTTGAAGATGGGGAGAGGACCCACCAGTCACAGAGAGGCCTCAACTAAATGCAATCCGGTCAGCCAGAATGTTCTGTAATCATCCCCATTCCTAATGCTGAGTGGTCAGATGTGGCCAAGTTCTTCCCAATGGAAGGTGAACGGGAGTGACATGAGCAAATTCCACATCACTTCCTTACATGAAAAAAGTATGCTCTCTTCTTTTTCCTTCTTTTCCCCCATTTCCTGAGAAATGGAGACACTGGAGCAGCAGCCTCAGTGCCAGAGATGGATGCCACATGTTGACATGGCAGAACTGTCCTACCAGCCTAGTCCTGGAATGACCTCGTGGAGCACAGCCTGTCCTGGACTTCTCCTACCTTTGGTCTGTTATGTCAAAGAGAGATCCACTTGTTTTAGCCACTATATTTTTGGGCCTCTTTGTTAAAGCCACTTAGCCTGAGTCCTAACTAATACACTAGCCCCTGTTCTAAAGGGGCACATGATTCAAGCCTGCACAGGCTCCAGGGGTAGGTACCTGATTCACTGGAGCTTATGAACCTAGTCTGAGGACTTTTGCTGGTCCTCTTCTGAAAACAAAGCTAACCTACAGGAGAGCAGAGCTGAGAAAGACAATGAGACAAAGCAAGAAATCAGGGACAGAGTCCCACTGACATCTTTAAGATTCCTAGACTTTTTACTGATATTAATTTTTTTAAAAAAACCTCTTTGGTGAAAGTCAGTTCAAGTTTAGTTTCCATCACTAAATCACCACCATTACTATCACCACTAGGATCCTGATATAGATATTTGATATAGACTGAAATCACAGGAAAGTAAGATGAAATCTGCAAGGAGTTAAAACAAAACAAAAAAAACCCCAAAAACTTTCGAACCTGAATCTGCCCCAGCAGTCACACTTTCTGGAGCTGTACCTCCTTCTCTGGACTGTGATAGATAACGTTCAGACTAAGACTGCAGAAATGCAGACTCCTTGAGGTGGGTACCCAGTCTTACCTTCCTCTGTATACTCCACACCCTCAACTTCAGAAGACCTGACACAGTGAAACACTCAATAAAATGCCACTGGACTGGGGCGCCTGGGTGGCTCAGTCAGTTGAGCGTCCGACTTCGGCTCAGGTCATGATCTCACAGCTCGTGGGTTTGAGCCCCGCGTCGGGCTCTGTGCTGACAGCTCAGAGCCTGGAGCCTGCTTCTGCTTCTGTGTCTCCCTCTCTCTCTGCCCCTAACCCACTCACATTCTGTCTCTCTCAAAAATAAATAAACATTAAAAAAAAAAATGCCACTGGAATTAGGCTGCAGAACTGAACTGGCAAAGGCCAGTTCCCATCTCATCTCTTGACTGGACTTTCCAAGGCAAGAAGATAAATTCTAGTATTGCAGAAAGGTTTCCCATAACAAAGGCTGAAAGAAACAACTTTCTGCTTAATCCTCTGCTGATGAGCAGAAAACCAAGTTGAGAAGAGCAGTCTAATCCCAGGTAATCAGGATCTGAAGACTACAGGTCATAACTCAGGATACCAACATCCAGAAGACTGTTAAAAACAATAATCAATAACACAGATGGAGACATGACTAAGTATGTGATAAAAACACCTGAGTTTGAAAAAAGACTTAATAGAGAACAGACTTGTTTAGGAAAAGAGCTACATAGCACACAAAAGTCTAGCAGAGATAAAGCACTGCTATTAGTATAGACCAGAAAGACCAGCATAAATTAACCCCTGCCTACATCAAATAAAGCCAGCTGGGCAATCATCCCAATGATGCAGCTCCATCGACCTGGCCAAAATATTCCTCCAAGCTTCATGGTTCCATTGGCCTTCAGCTTAACAAGGGAGAACCTGACAGCTGGCGCATAAAAGAACCCCCACAAAGTTGGTGGATGAATGCCCTTAGCTGTAAACTCACTAGTCTTTCCTTCTCATTCTCTTCTTCAGGTTCCTCCTCTTCTCCCCCAGCTTCTGAGCAGTGAGGGCCTAAACCAGTCCCTGGTCTACCTAGGGTCTACGTCGCTCCTTGTGAGATGTCCAGGTTCAGAGATCTAACAACTCATTCACTGAACCTCCCAAACTTAAATCAGCTGGCTATCAGCCCTGAGCTGGGGACTCACACATCCATCTCCATCTGGACATGCAATGAGCATTTGAAATTCAACACGTCAAAAACCCAACTCCCAATCTTTCCCCCAAACCTACTTCACCCACAGCCTTCCTCATCCATTGATGGCTAGCTACTTCATCCTTCCTGTTGTTTGAATAAAAAGCCTGGGAATCATTCTTGATTCCTCTGTCTCACAATCATCTTCTCCATCAAGCCACTCCTGTCCACTCTACCTTCAAATATATCCAGGATTCAGCGTCTTCTCCCCATCTCGATCCTGGCCCACGGTCATATATATACCTCACCTGGCTATAACAGCCTCTTGACTGGTCTCTGTTCCTGCCCTCACCAGACAGCAAACAGACAGTGTCCAGTAAAACTTAAGTCAGGTGAGTTCATGCCTCTGCTATAATCCTCCAACAGATCCCATCTCACTCTGAGTAAAAGTAAAAAATAACCTAAGTAGCCCAGATGATCTGGCCTCTTATGACTTCTTTGTCCTCCATGTCTGCTACTTTCCCCCTCACTTACTCTTTTCCAGTTTCCTTGCTACTCCTTGAATATTCCAGGCATGCCTCAGGGCCTTCACACATGCTATTCTCTTATCTTAGAATGTTCCTCCCTCAGATACCTGCATAGCTCCCTCTTTCCTCCTCAATAACTCTACCCCCACCACCCGCATTCCCATTTCTTCTCTATTTTTGTCCACTTGACACATGATTTTATTCATTTGTCTACTGCCTCTCTCTTCACTAGAACATAAGCTGTTAGGGCAGGGACTGCTGTGGTTTGCTCACTGCTGTATCCTCAGTGCCGAGATCAGTATTGGACTCAGAGCAGGTCATCAAAAAGTATTAGCTGAATGAACAAATACAGGATTGAAGTGGACTCTCTGGCCCCAGTGCTAGGGTGAGGTACACATATAGCTTGGCCCTGACGCCATCTGTCCACTCAACTTGCCTTCTCCAGCCCCTCAGATTTCAGTCAATGTTGGAGCAACAGTAAACGGGCTGGCAGAAAACACTAGTGTTGGAAGCTGCTGTAGGTCTTGCTTTCATTTGCATTGTTTATTGCAGTCAGGTTTCTTTCAAGCATGACCTTATTTTGTATGGGCCTCTGCACAAGGCTGTCCTGCTGTCCTCACATCACAGGGCTTCCCCTTGGGGAGATGTGGCCTGTCTCCTGCTTCTAAGGTCAGCAGAGGCCATAGATAAGGACGGCCTTCTCTGTCCAGGTTGAGTGTGGGGCAGGGCAGAGGGGATCTGGTATGGGGCAGGCCCAGAGGCAGTGGGAGGAAGGTGGGGGCCAACATACTCGCCCATGTAGCCCTTGGAGGTAGAGTGGAAGGAGGCGAGCTCCACGTTGCTGGAGTACTCAGGCCCCATCTCATAAAGCACCTTCTTAAAGGAGTGGAATTTGCAGTCCGGAGAGTACACATTGTCCTGGTACACCTGGGGGAACAGGGACACAGGGACAGTCACCCATATTCCCCGAGAGGCCTGAGCCCATGTAGGAAGGGCACAGGTGCTCAGGGTCAACCTGCAGTCAGGCTGTGTGCTACAAAGCCCATTCCAGGAATAAGGCAGATGTGCCCAAAGGAACCTTATAGAACACACAAGGAGAAAAGCTTTGAGTTGTATGCCCACTTGATTTCTCCCATTCACCCACACTCACCTCCACCCAACTTTCAGATCTCCTTTCTACCTCATCTGACCAGTGACAATGTCAGGACTCCTACTTGCCCAAGCAAGTTTCCTCCCTGAATGTTTACTTCTTTCCATAAGATTAATAATGAAAGTTCAGGGACACCTCTGTGGCTCAGTCGGTGAAGCGTCTGACTGGCTCAGGTCATGATCTTACTGTTCATGAGTTTGAGCCCCATGTCAGGCTCTGTGCTGACAGCTCAGAGCCTGGAGCCTGCTTCAGATTCTGTGTCTCCCTCTCTCTGCCCCTCCCCTGCTCTCTCTCTCTCTGTCGCTCTCTCTCAAAAATAAAAATTTAAAAAGTTTTTAAAAAATAATTGAAGCAGTTCATGGAGCTATCCTCTGACCTCCGTACTTGAAGAGCTGAACGTGTTGCTCTCCTGGCTTTTTACGACACCTACCCCTTTGGAACTACTGTTTTTCTATTCATTTCACTGCCAGCTTTCCCACTAGACTGTACACATGAATGGCACCCACATATGCTTTGTTTTTCCCTGTCCACATAGTCCACACTCAGCAGGCAAGCACCTTCCTCTGCCCTTGGAGATGAACTTCCTCATGCCCTCCTCTTCCTGGACCTCAAGGGGAGGAGTTTAGTGCACGAAGTCACTCTGCTGCCCCTTCTCTCCTTTAGAAATGAAGATTTTTAACACCTGACACAAATATAACCCTGTATGTTAACTCTACTGGAATTTAAAAAAAAGAGAGAGAGAGAAAGGAAGATTTTTAGCCCATCTATTAATCATGGCAACAATTTGGTGGGTAAGTTGTGTGTGTGTGTGTGTGTGTGTGTGTGTGTGGGTGTGTGTGTGGGTGTGGGTGTGGGTGTGGGTGCTAATGAGCAAAGAAATGAAACCAGGGTGCTAGAAGCTACCACTAACCAGAATCATGCAGAAATGAAGAAGTGAAATAGAATCTGACAGGCCTTGAGTTTCTTCCTTGCAAAGCAAGAAAAATATGGGGAGCCTTGGCTCCAGAACTGAGGTTCAGGGAGTGGCAACCATGAAATTAAAATTTCCCCACCTCCCTTCACAGGCTGCAGTGAGGACTAAATGAGATGGTAGATATGGAAGCACAGGAGGCACAGGAACACAGCATTATGTCCACCCAGCATCCACTCTCCCTTCCTGAGAGAGAGTCCCCTGATTTCCCCTCGGGGAACACTGCTCCCTGCTCTTAGGGAAGACAGCCTGCCCCTTGTATGGGGCCTGGTCAATGTGCATATTGCAACCATCAGCCACAGTGATTGGTTCAGCAGTGGGTGTGTGACCCAAGCTGTGTGATTCAGGCTCAACTCTGAGACTTTTGCTAGAATCACCAGGAAGAAATTCTCTTTCTAGGCTGGGAAGATAGCAATGTTGTGAGGCCTAAGTGGAAGGAGAGTGAATCTGAGGGATATGGTTTGTGTGCCTGAACTTAGCCCCACACCTTTACCCCACTGTTGTTTTTCAAGTTTATTTATTTATTCTGAGAGAGAGAGAGCATGACCAGGCAGGAAGGTGAGGGGTGGGGGGAAGCGGTGGCAGAGAGGGAGGGAAAGAATCCAAAGCAGGCTCCACTATCAGCATAGAGCCCAATGCAGGGGTCTATCTCACAAACCCCGAGATCATGACCTGAGCCAAAATCAAGAGTCAGATGCTTAACCTACTGAGCCACCCAGATGCCCCTCTTTTAAAGTTTAAAGTGGTTTGGGTTAACTTTCTGAAATTTATAATCAAGAATCCAACCGAATAGAGGGATGATTTAGGTCACAGTTTCACAGGTTGTTAACATCCTCCTCCTTGGTTAGAATCACTCCTCCAACACCTAGAAATTTCCCTGTGGTACAGAACAGTCAGGCCTGGCTCCCTCCCCCTGGAAGAGAAAGCTCAGCCTCACTCCTCACGGAGGAGAGAGCTGGGCAACTCTTACCTCATCAGCCAGAAGAAAGAGCTTCTCTTCCCAGGCAAAGTGAATCACATCTTCTATGCACTTTCTGCTTTGGACCTGACCTAAAAAATCCCCAACAAAACCAGAATGCAGTTTGTAATGCTGTTTAAATTGTCCCTAGGACAAGAATCCCACCCAGAATCACTCAGGTGTCCTGTGTTCCTGCATGACCCTTAGGGACCACCCTAGTTGCTGTGCCTAATAGGGTATAGTCAACCTCTAGGGACTCCCAAGTCTCAGCCCCATCTGTCTGACTCACTTATGCCAGGTATGTGGAGGGAGAAGTGTTTCACACTCAACTTTCTTGTTATTCTTATGAGTGGTGTGTGTGGGTGGGTGGCGGGGTATGTTTGTGTTGGAGGATAGTGTCTTAAGGAGAAGGAAGATAAAACTGAAGGGGTTAAATCAATAATCTCTAAGCCCCCCTTACCACACACCAATAGCAACTGACGAAGAGAATCACACTGGCTGATGGACAGTTACCACAACTTCCCAGAGAGGCACACACAAGTTCCATGAGGCAGGGACATGGTCTGTATGGCTCATCGGGTATCCTCAAAGCCCATACTCAGCAGGTGCTCGGTAAATATTTGCAAAGTAAGCACAAAATGAACAAGCCTGTGTGCCAGCTCTGGTGTCTCCTGTTCATGGCCATGTGGGAGTTATGTATCACTGATGATGATGGAGAACACTCTGCAGTCTTCCCTTTTAAGGTCTACCCTTGAGCACTTGACTCAACACAAACAGTGGAAATAATCAGCACCCGTTTAACAGAAATGAGCACAAATAGCAAAATATTACTCTACCAGTTCACCAGAAATGCCATGGGCTTAGATGGGGAAGAAACAAATGCAGCAAGATGGAAATGGAAACTTTCCCCAGTGTTTCCTGAGACCTGCTATGGGTGTGGCACTGGGGGTATCAGTGGTGCTCACATACCTTCCGGAAAAACACCCAGAATCCCAGTAAGTCAGAATACTTACTGACTTAGTAAAGAAACAGCATTTTAAAAGATGTATATGTATGTGTCTCTATGCATATCACATATAACTCTGTAAGTATGTGTATATGTATGCAGAGGTACTATTTATATACGTAGAATATGTTACCTTTTTGTTAAAAATAAAAATACCTATAGTCTTCTCTGTGTGAGAATATCAAGGACATGTATGGAAAAAAATAGATATATCTTATAAGAGCACAGTATGATTCAGCCAGGATCTCAGCTTTGAACTATCAAAGCAATGAACCAATTATTTTACTAAAGCTCAATTCCTTTGTGAAAGGTCCAGCTTTTTCTTGCCAAGCAAGCACCAAACCAGGCTTCCTCTGAAGTTCAGGATTCTGGGATTCTGGAAAGGAGACAGCCCGGGATTCTACAAGGAACCAACTACTCTTCCCACTGACAGCCAGGTGCTGGCTCCACAGGGGGCTGAGTCTGCCTGCAAACCCTACTGGGCTTGCCCTTCCATGCCTCTGATCCCACACACTATCCTGTTAGAATGCAAGCAAAGATTTGAGCAGCAAGAATATCAAAACCATGTGCACATAATGCCAAGGAGAGTGCAAAGAGGAAGTAAACAAGGACCAGGGCCTCAGAAAGCCTGCAGCTCAATAGAGGGAACGGACACACTATATGTAAATAATTCCACTGATGTGTGCAACGCAACCCTGAGGATAAGGACAGAACTTATTTCTCTCCAGTGTCTGGGAGTCACTCAGAACATGCCTCTAAGCCAATGGGTGGACAAATACATACAGTGTTGTAGAAGGGACAGTCATAAATGGCTTTAGAGGGCCAAGGCACAGCTATGCCCAGCAGGGGGAGATATGAGACCACCTCATAGAAGGGATGGCTTTGACACAGAAGGCTGGAGAGGGGTCTTCCAAGTGCCTCTCACCAGAGGCCAGGCCAAAGGAAATTTCCCACAACCCAAAGAGAAAATCTGTTGCTTTGTTTGCCCAGTGTCCTTCCCTCCTTTGAGTGACAGAGCTCAGCTATTCTATGGGGAACTGCTTCTCTTTGCACTCCAGCAGGGCCAAGGGACACAGACCTGGCCACAGTCTTGGTGATTTGACTGGTGCAGGAATGGGCAGATGACCTAAGCTGGGCCAAAGTGAGTCTGGCCTGGAATTTTTGTTAAAACTATGGGTGAGGCTCTCTGCTGAGGTTGCTCAGCTGGTGGGCCATGGCTGGGGCTGCTGAAGGTCACACCAAGGACAGATCCTTCCTGAGAAGGACTCCAACTGAGACCTGGGAAATGGACCGAGATTCCTATGACAATGATGCTGATTCAGATGTGCTCCTTCACCCCTGGACTTTACAGTTCTATGACCCAATTGCAATCTTGAGCTGGGTTTCTATCTTAGAACCCAGAGGCCTGGTTTAATATCCCAGTCCATTTTGACACCTTTCAGCCCAAGTGGTCAGTGTGTGGTCCAGACAAGATATATGGCCATCACAGGGAGTTTCTATTTTTCATCCCCCATCTTCCAAGAGCTCACCAATTTTCACACATTTCAGACCCCAGAAAGCAACACCAGCCTCTGCCCACTTACAGTTATTCTAAAAATTACTCATATTAATATACACTCCCATGATCCCTTTACCTAAAATAGTAAAGTCTCTGATGCAATTATTTCTTCCCAGAGAACCAGGTGAAAAGATATGCATAAACACCTGGCCTTAAAAGTTACCAACCCTCTAATATAAACTAGGTATACAGAGTATTTCCCAAGATGTAGGAACTGTTACTTCAAGTTGGGACCAGCAGCAACAGCATCACCTGGGAGCTCATTAGAAATACAAACTCTCATGCCCCAACTTAGCCCAATTACATCAGAATCTCTTGGAGCGGGGTCCAGCAGTTTGCTTTTTAACAAGCTTAAGTCTGAGAACTACTGTCCTAACGTGGTGGTTCTCATCATCAGCTGTGGGGAATATTGATGCCTGGGCCTGATCCCCAGAGATTCTGGGATGCAGCCATGACTTTGGCATTTTTAAAAGCTCCTTTTGTGATTCTAATGTGCAACCAGGATTGAGAACCCAGCTGTAGTCATTTTCCTATTGCATTAGAGCTAGAATCTGCATTCCTACCCCCAGGGAGCTGATGTAAATAAATGAGTGTTACAGCCAGGCGCACCCATTTTCTGCACTCAGGAATTCAAGTGGTGCTTTCAGCTGATTGAAGCATCATTTAATGTTCCAAAGAAGCAGATTCCACAATCAACTCCAACGCGTTTTGGCCCTGACCCAATTTATCTCAACAAAGGAGGAAAGAGGAGCCCTTGTTCTCAGCATCCAAATAGCACTGGGGGCAAATGAAGCCAGCAGCCCAGAAAGATCCAAACATGCAGGGCTGGACTTTTTTTGTTTTTTTTTAAAGAAAAATATGCAAAATTAGGAGCACTTTTCAACTTCTGGAAACAGGTTTTTTCAGTTTGTTTGCTTTTGTTTTTAATAGCATTTCCTTTCCAGGTCTCAAAGTACACAGTAACGCTGTGTTAAAGAAAAAAACGCACACACCAGCATTCTGAAAACTGGTTCAGAAAAACAACTAGGAGTAAAGGTAAAATGAGGCCTATGATTAATGGTGACGGGTTGTAAGTAACCTCAAGGAGATTCTTTGCAAATGTAAGAATGGGAGAAAGAAAAACAAAACCAAAAAACTGGTCTTAATAATAATGCAACCCTGTCCAAAAAATATGCCTGCATTTGCTCATCTCCTAAGGTGGCCTGTGGCAGATTTTATGGCTTTATGTTAACAAATCTGGAACTAGATTGGGAAAGGGGAGCAAAGAGAACGTCACATTATTTAACTCTTTCGTGTCCAGACCTGTAGTACACCGGCTGCCCTACCCCTACTCCCCAATAAAGTGGCTAAGCGAAGCACAGACCTGTGGGGTTCCCAGGGTTGATGATGCACAGCACCTTGGGGTCACAGTGGTCTTTGGCCTCCTGCACAGCCCGCCGGAGCTCATTCACATTTAGGGCCCAGCAGTTCTCCTCATCCAGGTAATAGTTCACCTGGATGGCATCGAGCTCAGAAATGACGGCCGAGTAGAGGGGGTACTGTGGGATGGGGATCATGACGCCGGTCCGTGACTTGCCGCCCCCGGAGACCAGGATCTTCAGGATTGTCTGCAATAGAGAAGCCATGTCTTCCAAGAATACTGCCACCTTGCACCCTTTGGGGGCTGCCAGGCAGATACTCCAGGAAGCCCCACTTCTAGCCTTTCACCAGCCACCCTGCTGCCTGCCTGCAGTGCAGTCCACATGAGCCCCTTGGCTTCCCTGAGCCTCACTTTCTCCATGTGTAAAATGAGGTCTGCTATGAGGAATAAGCAAAATGAAATGCTTTAATGTTCTCAGCACAGTAGTTAAAAGACTCAATGCTTCTACTTTTTAAAGAGGTCTTCTAAAGCAGTGGTCTACAAACTGGCTGTCTCAGAATAATATTCTGACCTCAGCCCTTAACCTCATTCCGTCTGTCCTGGTGGGGATGGGCAGTGGAAATCTGTCTTGTTAGTAATTACCATTGTCCAAGGTTGGACAGACCCCTGAACAAGGAAAGGATTGTCAAACTGGGAGAAAATACCCATCTACTATCAGCAGGTGGTGCTTCAACCTGGTTGTCTCCACAGCTGTCTCCACAGCTCAAGGTTTGCAGGACTCCTGAGAAACCAGGTCATGTGAGTCCTGTGGGCTACTGGTGGACATGGCAGTAGTTCATAAGAAACCCTCTTCTGTCAGAGCCCCCACCTTACACACAGGCTCAGTTCCTTGCTGCAAGAACGCCACCAAATTAAGAAGCTCAACAACTTGATTCTTTTCCCTAAATCTTGAAGACACCTTCCTCCCCTGCTCCAGGACCTCTGGGTGTATGTGGGTTTCTCTGGGAATTACAAGAGGCTCTGACAACAGAACACAATGGAATATGCTGCGGTTGAAGACCTGAGCCTCAACACTCAAATTCCAAATTCCACAAGAGGCTGACTTAAAGCCTGCAGACCACTTAACATTACTGGGCCTGTTTCCTCACGGTCTCCAGTAAGAGTTTAAAGCATCTGAAAGGTTTTGGGAAAGGATGAAAGCACTCAGTAAACATTAGAAACAAGAGCCTTGGAGGTCAAAAGACAAAGATAACCATTTAAAAGAAAGATCAGCACACACTCCCTGAGGAGGGAAAATAAGTGAATTGAAGGCGCCTAGCACTGATTAGGCACAGGAAGAGGCATGCTACATGGGAATGGACCACAGGTCCCTCAGACCCAGGACTTCAGGCCCCTTCTGCTAAGCACACTTTAATACCAGCCCCTCTTCACTCCATCCACAGCTGACCCGCAGCCCAAGTCACCTCTTCCCCCTCCTCCTCCTCATCCCGATCATGCCCCTTCCCTGCCAAAGTTAAAACTTAACACAAATCTAATTATCTCCATGTCCTTACAGCACTCCCCTCACCTTCAAATCCTTCAATGGACATTGTTACTAGGACAATGACCTAAATCCTAACATGGCCACAAAAGCCCTATAGGACTAGGGCTCCAGTTGCCTCCCTAGCCCATTTCTGGAAACTGGCCCTTGCTACAGGTGCTCATTCACTTCATCTCTCCATTTCCAAACACAAAGCCTCCTTCCAGCTCACAGCCTCTGCACATGTTGACCTTCTGTCCCAAACACACCCTGACCCCTGCCTCCCCTGTTCACACCTACATATCCTCCAGATCTCTGCTCAGCCATCCTTGTAGAAACATTTCTGCCCCCTGACAGCCACCCCTGCCACCTGCTGCCCCTCCTGTAGCATTTTGTCCTGTTCACTCAGAAGAGAAACTGAAAGCGTGTGATGAGACATTTATTTGATATGAAGGCCAGTCTGATCCAACACGAGTATGTAAACAGAGGCCAAACGTGTTTGGTTGCCACCATCTCCCCAGCACCTGGTACAGTGCTTGGCAGAGAAGGGACACCAGTATGTACTAAGTGAGAGAAAGGCCAATGCACCCTTGAGTGCCCATGGCTCTTCTCCAGCTGGATCTGCAGGTGTGCACTCTGGAGGGAAACCAAGGCTGCAGGAATATCCAGCTTCAAGATGACTGAATGGGGTAAGGACAGCAGGATGGGGGACACAGCAGGAACCAGAGGGTAGCCAACCCCTCCCTCCCAGGCCCATCCCCCGGCTGGTAGGCTCACACGCTTGGCCCTAGCATGCAAGGCTATTCTTCACATGGGTGAACATTAGATAACACGTACAGAAATGCCGTCACTGGCACCAGTGGTCAGGTAAATGTTGTCTGGGTCTGCAGGCACACCGCCATCTCTCCTGGTAATGTAGGCAGCCACGTCTTCACGGATGCAATTGACACCCTGGCTAGCACTGTAAGAGCCTGTAAGACAGCAAACAAGACAGTGACTAGAGAGGCATGGTAACTGGTGCTATGGAGTCAGTGAAATCTATATAATTAGCTAGGGTGGGGTTGGGAAGGTCTTGGAAGGGACCCAACTCCCACTACTCTAGGCTGTGGAATGGTGGCAAGCTGTTTAATCACCTATCTGGGCTTCATCCACCCACCCTCTCATCCAACCATCCACCTGCCATCCATCCATCTGCATATTTGTTCATCTACCCACCCACCCCCCCATTCATCCACTCAGTATTCACTGAGAACCCATTATATGTCAAGCATTATTCTAGGCCCTGGCTTCCAATCAGTTAAATGTGCCCATACCTGTTTTATCTACCCTTGTGGGATTTATACATGTTCTACAATAGTATAAATCATTACAGCTGGGCTTGCTATGTCTTTATCACCTCTGCCTACACACAGTTCCACAGAACCTGGAAGAATGGGTCAACCCAAAATGGCACCAGCTGCCATCCCCAGGAGTCCAGATCCCTGATTGGTACTAACCACAGATCCATGGGGCTGCTGGGCATGACTCCCCTACCCCCACCCATGTCAACAATATCCTTAGGCTATCATTTGGATTAAAATCCAGACTACCATTTACATTTAGTTCAAAAACAGGCAAAACTAATTTACGGTGCTGGAAGGTAGAAGAACAGTGGTGACCACTCTGGGGGGCGGTGGTATGACTGCCAAGGGGCACAAAGGAGCCTTTCTGCAGCACTGGAAATGTTCAATGTCTTGATCTGGGTGGGGGTTACACAGGTGTGTACACGTGCAAAAACTATTTGAGCTGTACATTAATATTTGTGCATTTTACTATAGGTTTGCTATACTTCAAATAAAGAGTTTGTTGGGTTTTTCTGTTTTTTTCTTTTTGTTTTTTTTTTTTTTAGGTCAAACCACTATGTTTTTAGAAAGAATTTGGAAATAGGTAGCTGCACATGCACAAGATCTGGTAGGAGTCTCAAAATGGTGAGCTGAACTCTCTGGGGAAGTGAAGAGGAGGCTAGGGGTCAGAGGTGGGAGGCAGAGTTTTCATTCTATATCCTTTGATACCATTTACATTTTATACCACATTTAAAAAGAACCAGCCTATTCCTTCTAAGTCTACTGCAAAACCACCACCAGGAGGCAGGACAGGGCTTCTTTGGACCTCAGTGGATATCAGTCCAGGCCCTGCACCCTGGAGGCTCTGCTGAAGAAGGCCAGGCAGGCTCTGCCTCAGCCTGTGTGTGAAACTGGCTCACACTTCCCCTCTGACAAGCTATAAAATGGAGGGGGAAAACAGGGGAGGCTGGGCCAATTCTCTAAAGTTCACAAGGCAAACATTAACATGTATCAAATCTGGGTGGTAGGTATAAAGTCTT
Source organism: Neofelis nebulosa (assembly GCF_028018385.1). NCBI lineage: Eukaryota > Metazoa > Chordata > Mammalia > Carnivora > Felidae > Neofelis > Neofelis nebulosa. Next base: position 25,492,387 of record NC_080798.1, on the reverse strand, counting down.
TTGTTACATTACTTTGGGTATTCTGTTGCATTGAAATATTTTGTAAATTAAAAACAGTGGGGAAGTACAAATGCTGGTGTTAGAGAATTCTCCCTTTACTGAGTGACTTACTTATTGCTGAACTCCCATCCTCAGAAACTTGCTAGGGCTCCCTATTTTCCTAAGCCTTCTCTTAATGCTCTCTTCACTCCATGGGCCATTCGCCATGGGATGAAGCCTCCCCTTCCTTCTTGCCTCTAGTTCATCCACTTCCTTGAATTCCCAGGCCTTCTGCCATCCGCAAATGCCCTGTTCCAGTAGGCCATGACCTTCTAACCCTTTTCCTTTAACTTTTCTGTTATGCTCCAAACCACACTAGTCCTTCAAAGCTCTAATCTAGTCTCTCTCCAGGGGGCCTGTCATAAACATACTGCCCCACCCCCAGCCTCTCTCCTGACCTGCAATTTCTCCAGTTATTTATGAAGCCCTGCCTCCCCATCTTGAATATAAGTTCCCTGAAGGCAGGGGCCAGATTCTTCTGTGCATCTCTGCTACAGCACCTATCCCCCTGCCTGGTCTACCCCAGCTTGGGACCCACTGCCCTCAGGCTGATGGCAACCTGCCTCCCATGGCCTACAAACTGGCACCATCACCACTACCAAACTTCCCAGCCCCATCACATACCGCCCCATCCAGACCTCTTCACCCAGTTCTTAAACCTCAGGGCCTTTGCACACACCATTTCTTCTGATGCATTGCAGGTTCTCTATTACTCACCCTCCACATGAATTTGAGACGTATTTGCTCCTTAAACCCTCCCTGGACATTAGAATCCCTTGTTAAAGCCCCATAACTCTCTGCTCTTTCTCCAAGAACTCATGAAAACTAGAACATTTTTTGTTGTCAATTCTTTTTAATGTTTGTTTCTCCCAAATCTGACAGTGAGCTTTGTGAGCATGGAAATTCCATTCACCTGGTTCACCAGTGTCCCTCAATGCCTAGAGCATGCTCAGGGAGGACTAGATAAGGGCTAGATTCCACCTTAATCCTACCTAAGATCCAAGATACAACTTGAGAGCGGAATTACTTGTCAAACAGATAATAAAGGAAACTCTAGTAAGAAGTAATTTTAAAGGGCATGATAAAAACATCTGGGTGAGCTTTAAGACCTTGTATGTGTATTTAATAATCCCCACTTGGGTCAGGGTAGCCCTGAGTACTGACATTTTCTATTTCCTTTGCCCTTATGGGCAGGCAGGTTGTTAGGCTGCCCAAGGCTTAGGTGACAGAGCACCACTCCCTGATGATACTGCCCTGCCCTCAGCAATGGACAGGAACTGGTAGCAACCTCCAGGGACAGGGCTTCTCCATACCTGACAAGGGGGGTTAGCACATATCTCAACCTTCTTCACAAGCCTAGGAGATGAGTACAAAGTATTTCCTAGTTCAAGGATGAGGAGAGGGGCTCAGAGAGCACCTACCTCACCTATCCTCATAAGGTCCTCAGAAAAAACTCAGTGCAGGTCCCCAAAACCCCAAAGGCCAACTTTCCTCTTGCTACAATACCCCAAGAGGAGACTCACAGGAACATGGCTTCTCAAACTCCTTTCCATAGCCTGGCTGACAGAGTTGCAAAACTTGATGAAGTTTCCTCCATGAAACAAAGAACTCCTCCCCCTTCCCCAGACATTCCCACCAGACACGCAGAAGGCAAACACTCCCTCCTCCTCTCTCCTTGCAGCTTCCAAGAGTCTTAGGCCCATGGCCAAGGGGTCTTTGAGAAGCGCCTTTGTCCTCTGGGCTGGGCAGAGGGTGCAGAAGGAAAAGAGCTTGGAGGCCGGGCCTCTGGGCTTATTGGGCAGCTCTCTACCAGCTTGTGGTTTAGGCCTTGCCACACAAGGTGCTGGCCCACACCCTACCCAGGCTGATGGGCAGGAAGCAAGGGGCAGCTGGCTCCTTCCTGAGAAGGACACCATTAAGGACAGTGACCAGGGCACCTAGGTGGCTCAGTCAGTTAACCGTCTGACTTTGGCTCAGGTCATGATCTCATGGTTCATGAGTTTGAGTCCCGCATTAGGTCTCTGTGCTGATAGCTCAAAGCCTGGAGCCTGTTTCAGATTCTGTGTCTCCCTCTCTCTCTCTGCCTCTCCCCACCCTCTCAAAAATAAACAAACATTTAAAAAAAAAAAAAAAAAAAAAAAAAAAAAAGGACAGTAACAGACTTGGACAGAGGGCTGGTGGGGTAACCATGGCAAGGAAAGCAAGCATAGGGCTCTCAATAAAGGGAAAGAGCAGAAAAAGGGAGTGGAGAGGCAGGGAGATGGCAGAGAGGCCAAAGGTAGCTGATCCTCTGCTGAACAAGCCATAAGAATCCTTCTTCCACATTCTAGAACATTTAGGCATGTGTCCTAAAAAAGCTCTAAGAACTGTTTTTCCTGTAGTGAGGAAAGCTGGATCTCCTGTGTAGGTGCTGGGCAAAGGAATGGGGCAAAAACAAACAGAACAAAGAACATAAGATGAGAACAAAGAGCCAGAGGGCCAGAGGCCAGAAATCCATCTCAGCAGCAAAGGGAGAGAGAATATCATTTTCACATGTACAGGGGCCAACTTCTGGGGCCTCCCTCCATGGAGCCCTCTGGTGCCTGGTGTGCCCCCTCAATAAGGAGGCAGATGGCTGGACATGGGCTTCCGACAGAGAGGACCAGAGGCTGGGGTGGCAGAAGCACAACCAGAAGGAAGGAAGCCACCAAACAGGGGTCACAGGCATCTCACAGCACTTCCCTTCCTCTGTAACTGACTGCCACTTGCTGGATGCTGGGCAGGGGCCACAGACAGGCAAGAAGGCTAGACAAAGCCACACACTGCACCCAACTGCCTGTCAGTGAGGCCAATCACTGGGTTAAACCCTCTCCTCTGACAGAGGGCTCAGCTATCCAAGCTGGCTCCCAGGTGTAACACCAAAACCCAGGCAAATGTAGGCTCTTGTACCTGATGTGCCCCGGCTTACCAAAGAGGGCATTGACCTCACTGCCTTGCTAACAGGAGGTTAGCAGAGCACAGACAGGAAGAAGAACACTATTTTCCCCTTTACTCTGCAGGTCACCATCCCATGCACATTCACACACTCACTCACATGAATAACTCTCCATTCGGGGTCAGGGCCCAAGCCCACGCTCAGAGCACACTTTCATTTCACACCCTCTGGGACCTGGTCAGTTGGGGGCCTCACCCAGGCTGTTTCCGCCACAAGCCTGTAGGATCCTCCGGGCTCGTTTCTTAGCATCTTCTGGGAAGCTGGGGCTGTCCAACAGGTTTGGGTAGGTACAGAGTGCCATCACCTGGGGGAAAAGAGGCATGGCTGGGCTCTCAGCACCCCCCCCCACCCCAGAGCCCCAGGAGGGGTACGAAGATGACAACTCAGGGATGTGTGGCAGATGTGCTCCACAAGGGTTCCAGCTGGCAGGAGCTTGGGGGTGGGTGGGGGAGGAGCACACTGGGCTCTCATGCTGAAAGGTGGGGTACATCAGGACCTGGGCTTGGGGCCCATAGGGGGTCTTCCAGAAGAGGATCCATGGGACAGAATGAGCCTGTTACTCAGTCCCTGGCACCAACTCTTCCAAAGAGGACAGTAGTCCACACACCAGGGGGCTCCTGAGAAGGGGCGAGAACTGAGCAAGCAGGTGAGCCCCAACTGACAGGAACATAGACCCCTTCCTAACTCACAGACTGATTGTCCCTGATCCCCGTGCCCCAGGCCCCCTCCCCCTTTCTCACCATCATCCCCTTTCCTGGCCAGAATTGAAAGCCGGTCAGCTTTCTCATCTCTATAACAGAGAAAATCACCCTAACTTCACAAATTAAGAGGATTAATCAAGGAAATGTTTGCAAAAGTGCTGGTAAACCCCAGCTCACTGGGCAAGTCTAAGCTGGCAGCTTAGGAACTGTGCCAGGACCACTAAGGGGAGGAGGGTGCTCACAGCTCTGACCCCAGCTGGGTGACTTCAGGCAGGTGCTGGCTTCTTGGAGCCTCATTCTTCTTCATTTGTACAAGGGCAGTGACCCAGCCCTCCTCCCAGGGGCACTTGTGAAGAAGAAAGGAGATGCGTGAAGGCTGCAGGAGGCCAGCATCAGGTGGGAGAGGCTGGGCTTGCCAAGGCAGAGCAGGGTTTGGGAGCATGTCAGCCAGACAGAAAGGCTGAGGCAACAGGAACCTCTTCATGCCCAGAGTCCCAGGCATGTGTGGGGAACATCTTTTGCCTCTCCCCTTCAAAGCTGCATGATTCCAGGACAACCAGGGCCCCCCAGCCTCCTCCTGCCTCCACTTCCCTGGCTGAGCTGCTCTATTTGGTCTGATCCATTTCTCCATCCTGGGCCCAGTTTGGGTCTTATATTCACAGTCAGCTGGCATGCTTCTGAGGTTAGCAGCAGTGGCCACAGCAGGGGAGGCCAATGGATGTCCTTCAGGTCAGTGTCAGCCTCGGTTCTTTTCCTCATACCCTATGTGTGCTCCCTGAGCTAAGGTCCCCCAGCACCCCCACACCCCTCCACCAAGAGCTGGGCAGGGTCGCCCCTCCCTGTATTGCCCCCTGCAGCAGGAGACACAGGCTGAGAAAAGAACTGGGGACTTCAGTGCTCAGCTTCCCTGCCTGCCTGACCCTGTGAACCTTAACCACACAAGGACCATATTTTGCTCCAAAAAGGGCCCCAATTCTCCTCTAGGAAACAGCTTTCATCACAGCTGGTCTCCAGTCTCTGTTCAGGAGGCCCTATGGCATTCTCACACCCTATTTTTACCCCTCCAGCCTATCAATCCCACAATTTGAGCTCATGCAGCATCCTTGTGGTTGGTGCTCAAACTGAAACATTAACACCTGCCTCCCAGAGACCTCAGGAGCAAGCTGGGTCACATCAGCAAGGCAGCCAGGAGAGCAGCAGCTGACAGTGATCACCAACCCCACACTCTCCTGGGCTAGGGATGAGCGTTTTACACTCATCATTGCACTGAGGCCCCCAGCTGTGCTCCAAGGCAATGCTCTGGTGATCTCCACTTGCTCAAAGCCACACAGCTGGTAAATGGCAGAGTTAACACTTAAATTCGGGGTGTCTCACTTGGGAAGCTGTATCTGGACTCCCACATACCACCTCCCAGCCCATTGGGACTCTACCTCTCCAGGCTGCCTCTCTGATGCCCTCATCAACCAAGCTCCAAATTCAGTATCCAAGACCATGGACCGTGGAAAGGCATGCCTGGGAGCCTTGTACACTAGAGTAACCCCAAAATGAGTCTAGGAATTCTAGACAACTTTGGAAGGAGAAGAGGTTGAAGGAGAGACCCAGGGGACATCAGAGAAATGGGCTGGCTCTACCAGTCTCTAGTTCCTTGCTCTCCCAGCAGCTTCTGCTCCTGAGGGCCAGCTTACCTGTCGGAGGAAGGTTATTGGCTGCTGGCCCATGGCCTGGGCATCCCCAATGTTGGCACGGATGACCTCAGTGAATGGTTTCTTGATACCCTGAATAGAGAGAAGGCAACAGGTGGTTACTTGGAGACTCTCAGATCCTGGATTCCAGAGGCCAAGCAATGCCCCCACAGGATATTAATAAACACTCCTAATTTGAGCCTTAGCAGGTGTCGGGCATAGTGCCAAGTCCTTGACATGGCTAGCCCCATTTAACCTTAACCACCATTCCCATGAAGAAGAACTAGTATTAATCTCATTTTACAAATGAGGAAAATGAGGCTTCAAAGGTTAAGAAACTTGCCTGAGGTCATTCCAAGATCACTCTTCTTAACCACTATGCTCACTGCACAGCACCACTCCCCCTCCTTCTGAGAAGGCTGAAAGAGCTCTCCAGGGCTGCCATGGCACCCTGAGGCAGCTACAGGTCCAGGGCCAGCCAGCTGTGGCCTGGGAGGGATGCCTAAAAGAGGGCCTTGCGGCAAAAGTGGTGGAAGGCAGGGGTCAGCAGCAGAGGCTGCCAAACGTCAGGGAGAGGCTCCCACTACTCGTCCCCAAGTGCAGCTCTACCTTGACAGCCTAAATAAATAGCAGGGGCACTAAGGCCACCCTCCCCTCCAGAAGACCCCAATCAGCAGGGACCTCTCAGGTTGTTCCCTTGCAACCTGACTTTGCAGAATAAAAAATGTGGGCTGATTTTTACTTTAAAAAAAAAAAAAAAAAGCATCAGGGATGGAAAGACTGGCTGATGAGAAAACTCATGGCCACTGCCTGAACAATGTGTTCAGCACAGGAAGGAGGTCCCAGAGAGGAGGAAATCAGAGACCCCACCAACGGCAACGTCACTGGGGGTGACTGAAGGGGTCAGTCTTGGCTGACGTAAAGGGGAAAATGCACTTTGGATGGAGGACTGTGGGGATCTAGAAATGTGGGGATTCCACAGAGCTCCTTGATAAGTCCAGAATTAGCCATTGGAAGAGTAAAAATCAGTAGCAGGTTCCAGGACCTCCCAGAGCGGCTGAAGGATTATCCGAGACAAACAGTACGAAAGCACTTGGCAGAGTACAAACATCATCATCTTACAAAGCCGGACCAAGGACGAGGCTGAGAGGGTGGTGGTGGAGGAAGAAGGAGGTGGGGCAAGGAGGTGGCAGGACCGAGGGGTGGCCTGGGTAGAAGGCCTGGCCACCTTCCCATCTCCAGCTGCCCTTTCCTCAAGGGCATGCTAAACACAAATTTTAAACATACAATTCTATGGCTTTGACGCTTCTCTCCATTTCACACAATGTGTGAATAAAAGCACCTTTAGAAAACTTCCCCTTTTTTCAAATCAGTAATGTATACTTTAAGTAAAAAACAGTGGCACACAAGTTTTCCTGACCCTCATCTGCCACCCCTAAGACCCTCCTCTATAGAAATTCTCTGGCTGCTCTGGAGCAAAGAGGGATGGGTGGCTGAGGAGGGTGTCCCATAAATGGCCCTAGACCTTCATAAACAGGGCTTGATAAGTCTCCAAAAGCTTCTGTGGGGGAAAGCTCCCTTTTAATTCCCTTGTGTTCCTTCTGCGGAGCTCTTTGGAGGTGGCCAATATGGAAAGAGGTCCCAGGGTGAATGGGAGAAGCAGCCAAAGGGTCCTGAGGGCCAAGGCATGGGGTGACACCACCTTCTGCTCCAGGGATAGGACAGGAGTGAGAGCACGCACCTTAGAGACAGGCAGTGAGACATGCAGCCTCAGGGCTTGCCCCACAGATGGGAGGCAAGAGGCTGGGGATGGGGGAGGGACCCAGGCCATTGTGTGCAAAGGGGCAGGCCTGACCCAGCCCTTGGCACTGGCCTGGGCTCCTGGCAGAGGTCCCTCTATTAGCCTGACTGAATTGCATAGTTCTCTAGGCTCAGCCAGCTGAACACAGGTGATTTCCATGGTATGGGCATAGTCCATTCTTTGGTAGGGAGTAACTCGGTCACAGTCGAGGGCCAAGAACAAACATGCAGCTGCGGGCCCTCAGCCAACCCAATGCAGGGAGGGAATGATGCCTGGAACAGAGCACTGGATGTCCCTTTCCCGTGCCCTCCGTCTGCACTGCTCAACCAATTCAGGGCCTGCTGACAAGGAGCCTGGGAACACTGAACATCTTTCTTGGGTCTGGGTACCCACAGACCCCAGACACTTTGCTGTGATGGATGTTTTGGGGGGTGGGGTGGAAAACTGGCTCCCGTGAATGGGCCTGCCCAAAAGGCCACCATATAGAGGAAACTTCTGGGCAGACTTCTGTATCTGGACACTCAAGATCTACATGGAATGGGAAATACCAAGGAGCAAGGGACAGACTCCTGCTCACAGTGACTCATCCAGGTCTGACAGACACACCCAATGCTAACCTTGCTTCAACCCTGCCCAGGAGCCTGCCAGGTCAGCACTAGCAACCTAGTTTCCTCTCACAGTATCCTAGAGCCCATCTAGATAATCCACCTGCATATATTCAGCTCAGAGCTGCCTCCCCATGCAGCAATGGGATGAAGGTCCCACCCAGGGGAGCTCCTTTCCCAACATTCAGCTTAGGTAAGGATCAGGGGAGTAGGCCCCTGGGTTCTTAGGGATGCATATTTCAGCAGGTGTTAGCAGGGAGAAAGATTATCATTGTCTTCCCAGCTTACAGGCCCAGCATCACCATGAGGGCTGAGGGGATGACAGATGATTTTTTTTTTTAAGTTTATTTTATTTTGAGAACAGGCAGAGAGAGAGAGAGAGAGAGAGAGAGAGAGAGAGAGAGAGAGAATCCCAAGGAGGCTCTGTACTATCAGCACAGAGCCTGATGCGGGGCTCAAATTTACAAACTGTGAGAAACCTGAGCTGAAATCAAGAGTCGGACACTTAACTGACTGAGCCACCCAGGCACCCTGGATGACAGATGATTCAAACAGGCACATGGCAGTTTCCTTGAGCGAGTGATGGCTCCTGTCATTTCATGTGACATGTGGGTGGAAAGGCTTGGTAGGACAGTTTTTCCCCAGATAATTTCCTTCTCATTCAACAAATACTTATGGATTGCCCATGTCCAGTGACAGGAATGAGCAAAACAGGAGACACTACCACCCTTCAGAGCCCAGGCTGGTAACGAATAACACGTGGGTGCAGGAAAGGGAGAGAAGGCACAGCAAGTACCAGGCCAGGAACACCATGTGAAAAGACCCTGAGGCGGTGGACAGGACTAGGGCAGGCAGGAAGTCCTACAGACAGCCCCAGAAGGAGGCCCCAGAGACAAACTCAAACCAGTCCCCACTGTCCCTGAAAACAGGTGCATTTCACAAGTGAGGAAACTGAGGCTCAGCACTGGGTCTGGTCCCAACCATTGTGGAAAGACAAACAAAGCTAGAAGAAACCCAGCTGAAGCTATAAATGCCCACAATTAAGAGACTAAATGGGAGCTCCAACGGCTGAGTTTCCTAACCACGAAAGCAGGGAAGGCTGGGTGTAGGATTCTGAACTCTGGGGGTCTGTGGGAGGGTCAACCATAGAAATTGAGACTCACAGGGCAGAAGTAGGGATGAAAGATGAATGAGCTCCAAATAGGATAATTCATGACAGCAAGGCTAAGGCCCAGGAAAGACAGAGCAAACCCCACAGAATGCACATTCCCAGACCCAAAGAGGTTCAGCACAAAGGCAAGGACAGGGGTCCATTGGTGCCTCTCCTCAAGCAACTCTCATTAGTTTGAGAAAACGGCTCTTAAGAGTTCTAACCGGCTTCTAGCTGTTTTCAAAGCATTGTTACTGACATTGCAAACTAGGCTTTAGGAGAAATATTTTGCAAAGGAATAAACTGAGGCCAAGGTAGTCTGAAAGACCTGTCTGAGGCCCACAGCACATAAAACCAAAGCCCAGGGTATAGGTCTATGATGACTTGAGCAGGGTGGGTGGTAGAAGATTCATCCTATTATAAGCCCACACTACACATTTATTTTATTTATCTTTATTTTTTGTTTTTTATTTTTGAGAGAAAGAGAGAGAGAGCATGCGTGCATGCCCATGCACAGTGGGGGAGAGGCAGAGAGAGAGAGACACACACAGAATCCAAAGCAGGCTCCAGGGCTTGAGCTATCAGCACAGAGCTTGACACAGGGCTCAAACCAATGAACTGTGGGATCATGACCTGAGCTGAAATCACATGCTTAACCTACTGAGCCATGCAGGTGCCCCATCTTTATTTTAGAGAGAGAGAGAGCATGCACGCAAGTGGGGAAGAGAGAGAATCCCAAGCAGATTCCATGCTCAGCATGGAGCCCAATGCAGGGCTCGATCCCATGACTCTGGCTGGGATCATGGCCTGAGCTGAAATCAGGCATTGGACACTCAGGCGCCCCTACCTACACATTTATTTTAAAGTAGCATCTAAACTCTGAAGAAAATGACCAATTAGATTTCACCACCTGTGCTTGGAATAGCCAGGGTTTTCAATCTTAGTTCTTAGCTGACTATAACCATGTGTTATAGCACCCCCCATTTTTTACCAGGGTTTAGATGAGCACACACTGATGTTAACAGTCATAACCAGTTTTTCCCTCTATGAATGTTTTGCCTCAACTGTATGTACTTTACAAATAGAAGTAAAGCCATTCCTCTGTCTCTACTTGTGCCAACTTCCTCCCCTCCTGCAGTAAAGGAAAAAAGAAGTAGGTTGAGGAAGAACTGACAGATCTTTTCAAAACTCCTGCTAATTGCAGCTTATTTTTAAGTGCCGCTCCCAGCTAACAGCAGGATCTGAAAAGCTAACAGTGTCCCCCCCTTGGAGCTGCTGTCAGGGAGAAACAAGGCCTCCCTGAGATCACACAGACTGGAGAATGGCGCCTTTCATACCCACTTAGCCAACCTCCCCCCTCCTTCAGGCTTTCCTGAGGATTCTCCCCTCTATCACAGAAGGAAGAAGGATGGGACTTGCCCATCAAGCCACCCCAAAGTCAAACACCAGAACCATGTGTCCAGCCAAACAGTGGGTAGTGTTTGCAGAGCACATGGTGAAATAATTCCATAAGGTAGCATAATGGCCAGGACACCTTCAGATGGACAAGATGGTACAAAAGTCAGGGCAGGGGACTTTGGGCCCACAAGCCACCTCTTTCCTCTTACAGACCAGGGAAACCAAAGCCCAGAGAGCATAGGAGATTCACCCCAAGTCACCCTACTCCCTGCAAACCCTTGCTCATCCCATCTCTACCCAATCAAACCCTTTATAACATCAGTCCAGTTTCAGTCACTGCAATACAAAACAGAGGTGGAAAAAAAAAATGAAGCTGTGCCAAGCCCAGCCCTCTCCCCACCACCCCCCCCACCCTGCATGCCAAAAAAGACTGGGAAAATATGGCTCTCTCAGAAGGCGCCCTGTGTAAGCTAGTAAAGTGGACAGAGGTGGTCTCCCAAAATGAAAGGTTTAGGTGAGGCTATGCCAGCTTGGTCGAGCTATGTCTCCAGCACCTAGACTGGGAAACAGAGACTCGGATGAAGTGAGAATAAAACACGAAGAGATGGGCTTGAATGAAAACACCAGACGATGCAAAGTGGACACAAAACACCTCAACTCACTCAGGAGTAGGCCATGGGAGTGTAGGGTGTCTATACCAGAAATCACAGGTGTTTCTGGCTTAAATGACCAATAAATTTGTCCACCTCAATCATGGAACCATATCCTACTGGAAACCCTTGATGGTTCCCCCACTTCACACCACAAAACTTTGCACCATAAAGTCCTGAGCCCAGCACCCAAGACTCCAGTCCCCCTTTTCTGTCTCATTCATCTCTCATATGCCCCTGCCATAGCGCTCTTCCAACAGCACCATCCCCTTCCACAAATGCCCAAAACTTCCCAACCTTCTGTCTTTGCTCACAGCCCTGCTCCCACATGGAATGCTCTTACATTTTTCTCTGCTAAAAAATCCCACCAATCTTTAAAAAATTGGGGGAGGAGAGGCTCGGGCCCAGAGAACCGTATGGCAGTCAACCTCCTGAAGGCAAAGACAGGGCCCCTTTCTGTCCTAATCATCCTCCTACTTCATGAAGCCCACAACCAAGCTGTTATTTAGCAAAAGATAGATAGGGATAATCCCTGGAACCCCTACCAGCTCTGGAATCCGAGAAATTAGCTGTAAAGTGATAAACCAGGAACAATCTAATCTCAGCTTTGTTTTAACAGGAAGACTGTTGTCTCCAGAACCGTCACCTCCAGTCAGCCAGATATCAACAAGAAGCAGAGCAGCAAAACTCATGTTTTCTGCCCCTGGCCCATAGAAACTGAGCCAGCCTCCTTTAAGCCAAACCCCAATCAAACCCCTACCCAAGGAGTCAGAGGGAGACACTGGACTCTGATTCGTCCAGCTCATTAATTTCAGTCAGGAGAACTGGGCATTCCACCGTAGCTTTTTCCCATGCATTCAAGGGACAGTAAGTAATCAACTTGCCCCCCAGTCATCCAGTTCTAGTGCCTCTGAGAGCAAGATCAAGGAACCCACCCCCACCCCCCCTTCTGGGTTAGAACTATCTTAAGCAAGCAGCTATTTCATCAGATCTTACAAATCTTAGGAGTGTTTACATTTTTTTTTTTTTTTTTTTTTTTTTTTACATTGCCCCTCTTGACATGGCCTCCTAAATTCCACTCAGATTAGAACTGGTGTCCTACAGGGGCATCTCTCACAAACACCCAGTCACCTGGTTGGAAGGAGGGAGAAATCACCCCTGGGGATGTGGTCACTTTACAGCAACTATGAACTAAAGCCATGATCCTAGCCAGCCAGCCACTGAGATGAAAAAAGTCCCAGAGCCATCCTACCAAAGGCCCCAAAGGCCCAAGATTTTGACTACTCACTAGGGACGAATGTGTCCTCAGAAAACAAAATGTGGTGGCTAATCAAGGTTCCAGTGAGGGGCCTAAAGGAAGGAATTGTTCAGGATCCTCCTCCACACCTCTACTCTTGTCATGAAATCATTACTGGCAGAATGACCCAAAAGGTCTCAGACGGAAAGGAAAAGGCTTTGGGAACAAACCCAAGTCTTAGAGCCTTCCTCCTTCTCCTCCAACCTAACTTGATATCCTTCCCACCACTCTCATCCAGCACCCCCTTACACCGCTCCTCCCTTTTACTTTCTTCAAAGCACTATTCACTATCTGAAATTCCCGTCTATTTCTTTACTGCTTGTTGTTGCCCTCCCCCCATGGATCTTGGTTTCACTCGGGTAGGACAGTCACATAACGTGCAGTGCCTGGCACTACAGTCGCTCAATTACAACTGATGAATTCAATTCAACAAGTGAACGGTATCTAAGGGCCTTACTTTGTGCCAGGTGCCCGGCACTACTGGATGAAGGGATGGGAGATGGACATTCTTCTTTTAGCCAACTAAGGAGCTGGCCACAGGGGTGGGAGTGAGTCAAGCGGGTGGACCCCAGGCGCAGGCAGCTACTGCTCTCCCCCTACCCCACTTCAGCTCCCCTTGGGCCCTACTAGGGCCCTCCCACCCCGCTAGCCCGGCGCCCGCACTCACCCGCTGCAGCTCGAGCTCTATCTCACCCGCCTTGAGCACGATGGGTCCCCGCACCGCGTACTCCACAGCCTTCACCTGCGGGTTCATGGACTCGAGCGTAAGGATGCGCTCGCGCCGGCTCCGCTCCGGCCGCACCTTGAGCACCGCGGAGGCCTCGGCGGCCGCGCTGCTCTGACTACGGCCCCACGGGCCTGGAGTCCGGGGGCAACAGCCCAGCCGGACCAGTGCCGCTGCCCGCTGCATCGCGCGCCCGCCCAGGAAAACCTTGGCACAAAAAGAAAAAGAACGAACACGTCGTGCACAATCCAAGGCAAGCACCAGTGCCCCCGCCCCCAAACCCAGCCAAGGGCCTTTTCAGCGAGCAGTGCCAGCCTGGCTCCGGGGCTGGGTGCCCATCCCCCGGCGACTCGGACCCTCCACCGCGCCACTGCAGAGCCTAGCAGTTTTGCAAAAGCTGCACCTAACGCATGCATCAACGTGCCTGTCGCCACCGCCTGGCCACCCCTCGCCGCGCCCCGCTAGCGCGCGCGCTTAAAACTGGTCCCGGGCACCGGCACCAGCAGCCGCATCTCAGCGCCCCAAGCCCGCACAGCCCGGCCCCCAGCGATCGCACACCCACAGCCGGCGGATCCGCCCCGGGCCTGCCCACTGACTCCTGGGCCTTGTAGTTCCCCAGTCTGCTTCCGGAGCTGGTGTGGGGGGCTGGATCAACTACAAGTCCCAAAGTGCCCCGCGCCGGCCCGATAGGGGGCCGGGCAAGAGGCGGGAACGGTCTTCGGAAGCTGCCCGAGTGGGAGGGGGCAGCCTCTTTGTCCTCGCTGAGGGTGCTGAGAGTTGGGCTGCGGCCAGAGTTGGGCTGGGGCCAGCCAGGGGCTGTTCTTTCAGCCTTCTGCGAATTTAGAGGTATTTGCAGCGTCTCCTTGGAGGGCATCCCGCCTTCCCACAGCCCCTCCCCCCACTACCCAATACCTGCGAGGAGGCAGGCTGAGAGATGGTGCAGTCCTCGTCCGGAGTTTCATCATCCAGGGCCCTACAGTGGCTGGTAGGTTAGGAGTTTGGGACTTCACTGCCACTCTTACCCCTTCTGAATGTGGGTTTCCTTGTTAGAAAAGCGGAGGTCTGAACCTAGATTTTAAGGGTTATTGTGAGAATTAAAGGACCAGCACCTGGCAGGTACCAGGTGGTCAGGCTTTTCCTGACTACTCCGTCTGGAGTCCGTCCCCACCGTCATTGCCTCTTTATTTCCTTGCAAGCATCTGAAATTATCGTATTTATATACTTCTTACTGACTTGTTAAGTAAGCTCCATTCACCATGTAAGCTCCAGAAGGGCAGTTTTCTTTGTTCATCCTATTCATATGGCACCTGTAAAGTTTCCTGGCACATAGTAGGCACTAGTAAATATTTGAAGAATGACTGCTCAGCATAGGATAGCTATTATTTTTGGCAAAGATATTGACAGGCAGAGGCACCCTGGCTCCCTGAGGGTGGGCAAGAATAGGACTGGAAGACACCAGGTCTGAGACCCCAAAATCCAGGGAGTATGTGAGAAAAGTCACTGTCCCTCTCTGGGCCTCAGATTCTCTATCTGCAAAGTAAATTGGATTAAGTAACCCGTAAGGTCCCCTCCCATTGTGGAAACACTGCCTAGGTGTTTTTCAGGTAGAAAAACAGCCCAAAGCTCCCTCACCCCAATAAACACACACACTCACAGTAGATGTGTGAAAGTAGGAGGGGGGGAGGGGAACTTAAAAAACACGGCAGTGTAGGGGCACCTGGGTGGCTCAGTCAGTTAAGCAACCAGCTCTTGGTTTCTGTTCAGGTCATGATCTCACTATTGTGAGTGTGGGTGTCCTCACTCAGCAGGGAGCCTGCCTGGGATTCTCTCCCTCCCTCCCTCTCTCTGTGCCCCTCTTCTCCTTGTGCTTTCTCTCTCTCTTTCTCTCAAAATAAATTAGCAAACTTTAAAAACAAAAAACCCTCCATAGCAGTGTAGGGGAGAAGGTACTGGAAAATCCAAGTTTAAATGTAGCTACATATAGTCCCTTACCTCTTGATTGACTTTGAGCATGTTACCTAGCCTTTGTAAGCTTAGTTTTACGTCATGGGGCTGTGAAGAAAGTTCAGTGAGGTAACTGAAAAAGCCAAAAGTTTGGAACCTAGTGCTGTGGGTCACTCCTATTCATCCTTGTCAAGAGAATGCCATATACCTGGATTAAATAAATTGATTACCAATAAAAGGGTAAATGGGATGGAGAGAGCAGCAGAAACCAAAAATCTCTCTGAATATTCCTATTAGCAAACTGGCTTGCCCACCAAGGACCCTGGAAGTTTATTTGGGCGTCTCATCAATGGTTCCACCTCCAGCACCTATGTCTATACTGTCTTCTTCCTGGCTTCGGTCTCAGTGGCCAAGTATTCAGTTTCCAGGTAAAAGATTTCCCCCCAGGGAGTTTGGCTTCCCTAAGGACTACACTGCCTTCAACGTCATGTTCTCACCTGCTCTGCCCAGTTGTGGAAAAACACACCCACACACCCCTCCACCTCTAAACACACTTAACCTTGACCTGCATATGATGTCAACACAGTCCCTCACTGTTCATCCAAGGGTTGGTGCACTTCCTGTTGTCTCCACCCCTGATCAGAAGGGGCAGAGGAGGTAGAAGGAAGGGCAGGCAGAGAGGGGAACACAAATCTATTTGCACAACTGGGAAAAACAATGCCTAGCACACAGTCCATCTACGTGGGCTCCCACGTCATCATGGTAGAAAACAAGTTAGTGTCCCAATTATGTCCTTTGCCAACCTGTCACGATTACATGAAAAGAAAGCTCCCTTTCTTTCCTGTGAACCACGCTTTACAATCTGCAAAGCACTTGCCTATCTATCACTGCATTTGAACCTGATCAACATCAATGAAGTGAAAAAGGCAGGCATTATCCCCATCTTACAGGTGAAGCTCAAAGAGATTAAGTGACTTATTCAGATGGCACAGCTAAGTGTAGAGCAGGGACTGTGATTTCTAACCCAGTGATGTAGCCCATACCTTCAGGGACCAGGCTTGTATAGCTCTCTGGGTTTGGAAATTTGCACTGACATTGCAATGCACTGGGCCCTTCAAAGGCTTATGGGTGGTAGTTGTGGTGATGTTGATGGTGGTAATAGTGTGAACTTTGCCTTTACTTTGCCCTTTAGACCAGATTGGTGTGGGGCAGGAGCAGGCTCCTAAATATTAAAGATAAAACCTGAAATAGTCATGAATGTCCTCCCTGTGAGCTGGATGAGAACTCCAAATACACAGCAAGCTCTTGATGATCCACACAATTGGGAAAGTCATTTGTTTGCAAGACATGGTACGAGTCTTCATTTCTTAACAAGTTTTTACTTCATTCCTTACCATGTACCAGGTACTGGCCTGAGCTCTGGGACTATAGTGAGTCACACAGATGGTCCTTGCCTGCACAAACATATAGTGTCTTAGGAAAGACAGACATCCGTTAGATAATCACACACACACAAGCATGTGATTACAAACTGTGATAACTACTGGGGAGAAAAAGGACAGAGTTTTATGAGCACTTATAGCCCAGAGGTCTGAGTGAAGGTTTCCCAGAGGACGAAGCCTATGAACTACCCAGAAGCCTGTCAGGATGATAAGGGATAGCAGTACTGACCCGTGTGGTAGACATGGGGATGTGCCCTCACCCATCAAGGAAAAACTTGCCTAAAAAATAGGAGGGGAGAACTTGCCTTCAACCAAGGGGTGTGGTTAGCAGACAGCCTCTACCTGTCAATACCATCAGTGTCAGCCTCACTTGCACAGAACTGCTTTGCCTGAGGTTGCCATAACACCCTAACTGGAGAAGCCTAAACTTAGTGACAGAGCAAGACTCAGCAAGTGCTGGAGCAATATTTGCTCCAAGCCTTCCCCAGGAGGTTGGCTGAGGCTTTGGCAAGCCTGCTTCATGGCTTTTCTTTCTCTGCCCAATCCTGCTTCCTCCCACTTCCTCTTATAGAAGTAGATCCCTAATATCCATCTTGCACTTCACATTCCATCTCTGTCAGTGATGAGGCAGACAACATCCCAGACCAGGGACTGGTGAGGAGCTCCAAGGAGGCTAAGGTGACTGTAGAGCAGACAGTGAGGAAGAGGGGCAGAGCTAGAAGACAAGGGTCAGAGGTGAGTGGTGTTGGACAGGTGGCCTAGGTCCTAAATGTAAGAATTTCAGTTTTCATCCTAAGAACAATTAGAAGCCTCTGGAAAGCTTAAAGTAGGGGAGTGACACAATCCTATTTATATTTAAATTCTGCTGCATGAAGATGGATTGTAGAGGGTGCAAGAGGATGGATTGTGGTACCAGCAAGGTCCACTGTTGGCCTGGACTGAAGAATGGATGATGAGAAATAGGCTCTTCTGCATCTCCAATCTGGTCTAAAGGGCAAAGTAAAGGCATATTACCTTTCACACAGAAGTTCTCTGTCGAATCAATGAATGGAGTAGACTCTACAAGGTCCGAGCTCTCTACAAGGTCCATGCTCTCAAGGTCCTTGCAGTCCAGCAGGAGATGGGCAGTGCATAGTAAGTGTTAAGAGTAGCCCCCAAGAGTGCAGAGCAGCCAGTCCTTGTAGTCAGTGAGGGCCAGAACAGAAAGTGAGAGGATCTTCCAAGAGCAGATGCGCATTATGGTGCTGGAGTGAGAGATGGATGACATTCCAGAATGTCAAATCATGCTCAAGTTGGGTGCTCGGGTGACTTAAGGGTAATTCTTGGTCTCTTGCTCCCAAGGACGCTTGGGGAGCTCAGTAGAAGTTAGTGCCCTTAATAATCAAATGCCTTGATCCAGAGCAGTGATTCTAAAGTGTTATTGAGGAGCCCCTGATTGTTTCCTTAAAATGCAGATTCCAGAGTTGTACTTGGATTTGTTGGTTCTGAAACTCCAGGGGTGGGTTTATCCAGGGTTTTCCTATAATCAGTATTTTGATGTGCACTAAAGTTTGAGAGCCACAGGTGCAAGGCAAGGCTTGGCAGTATCATAGTGGAAAAAGCATAGATCAGAAAGTTCTGAATTCTGGTTCCAAATTTGTCTCTAACCTGTTGTATGTATGACCTTGAGCCAGCACTGTCCTCTTCCTGGGCCTTAACCTCCTCATCTGCAGAACAACCTGCATTTCTACCTGATTTCTAAGTTACTGGCTCTAGCTTGAAGATATTTCAGCCTCCTCTTCAAGCCCAACTGACTCCCTCAGTCACAGCTGCAGCCTCTGCTCACTGAGCCTCAGTTTCCTTACCTGTCAGTAAGGTGATGACAGTGTCTTCCTCAGACCTTTAATCCTTCCTGAGAGGATTAAAAAAAAATTTTTTTAACACTGTTTTTAAAACAAGCTCTGGTCAGTTTTATTAAAGAAAAGTTTTGCATGATTTACTTTTCACCAATCTGTTCTGGCATGCTTCTAATGACATCAGAATCACCTGGATCAATGCTAGTCAGAGTGCTTACTCTGTAATATTTCTTCCATGCTGTGCTCAAATTAATATTATTGCCACTGTAGTAATGGGCTCCAGTTTTAGCCAACATGCCACAGTATTCTATCTCAGATTTCCTCAAGGCTGGGCAGTTGTTGGCGAGGACAACCAGTTTCACTTTGCCATATCTGATTATTTTCAGAGTCTGCTTGTACCCCAGCATGTACTTTCCACTTGTCATAACGAGTTGGAAACTAGAATTGACCAACTCCAGCGACTTTTTCATCTTCTTTGCTGCCACTATCTTCCTGCTTTAGGTGTGAATCAGCCCCAACCAAGATGCCCGGGAATGACAAAACTAAAATGATATTTTTCTTTTTTTCTTTCTTTCTTCCTTCCTTCTTTCCTTCCTTCCTCCCTCCCTCCCTCCCTCTCTTTCTTTCTCTCTCTCTTTCTTTTTCTTTCTTTCTTTCTTTCTTTCTTTCTTTCTTTCTTTCTTTCTTTCTTTCTTTCTTTCTTTCTTTCTTTCTTTCAAGTAGGCTCTATGCCCAACATGGAGCTTGAATTCATGATCCCTGGATTAAGAGTTGCATGCTTTATAGACTGAGCCAGCCAGGTGCCCCTAAAATGATATTTTTAAACTTCTTTTTTTGTAATGGATATTAGGATAGATTTGAAAATCTGAAAGAATAAACAGTCCATTGTTAATGATGGTTATCTTTGAGTGGTGGGCTTATTGATGACTAATTTTTCCTTTTTCTTAACATACTGTCAATGTTTTAAAAAATAATGATAAGGGGCACCTGGGTGGCTTAGTTGGTTAAGCGGCCAACTCTTGATTTTGGCTCAGGCTATGCTCTCACAGTTTATGGATTGGAGCCCTGTGTGGGCCTCTGTGCTGACAGCGTGGATCCTGCTTGGGATTCTCTTTCCCCCTCTCTCTGCACTCCCCTACTCGTGCTCTCTCTCTCTTTCTCTCTCTCAAAATAAATAAATTTTAAAAAACTTAAAAAGGTCATGACCTCACTGTTTGTAGGTTCAAGCCCTGTATCCGGCTCCATGCTGACAGTGAGGAGCCAGCTTTGGATCCTCTGTCTCCCTCTCTGCCCCTCCCCTGCTCTCTATGTCTCTCCAAATAATAATAATAATAATAATAATAATAATAATAATAATAAATAAAATTTAAAAATGCTCAAAATAGTAAATTTTATGTATATTTTACCATAATAAAAAGTAATCACAAGGATTTCCTGTATGTTGCAAGAAAATTTTTTTTTTTTTACTTATTTAGAGAGAGAGACAGCAAGAATGAAAGGGGATGGGGCAGAGACAGAGGTGAGAGAGAGAGAGAAGATGTGGGGCTCAAAGTCACCAACTGTGAGATCATGACCTGAGCAGAAATCAGAAGCTATTGACTGAGGCACCCAGGTGCCCCACAGGAAAGTTTAAAAAGGGAAACAGTGTAACTCTTAGACTGTTGTGGTGTTATTTCAGAGATGGCTACTGTGAGTGGATCTGGGAGCATTTGCTCAGGCCTCTCCATCTCCCTCTGTCTCTGCCACAAACCAGTCAGCTTCTATCCTTGCTCCTCATGGTTCCCTTTCTAAATAACGGTCATTTTTTTAAAAAGTCAGTGTTGAGATTTGAGGAGAAAATTAGCAGGGAATTTCATTGAGATCCATCTGCTCTGAGTCAATTTGAGGCAAATTATTGCCTCCCTAACAAGCAAATATTAGTTGAGTTGAGCTAATAGCCAGGACACACGTATCAGTAAAGCTTTCGAAATGACCTGCAAAGTGGGTTAAAGATAAACTTGTAAAGATACAAAGCCAAGCTAGACAAGGCAACTGGCATGTTCAACATAAGTGTAATTTACAGAGATTGAGACAGAATAAAGACATTTCACAAAAGCAATATTTACAGTTCAGTATTGCATTGACAACATGTCAAAGCAGAGGCAGAATGTTGTGGTCTTAGCAGCCAAATCAAAAAAATCCAGAAAGTACTGAACATGAGGAGAGGAAATGGTAGAAAAGCAAAGGAGAAAGAGCAATTGTATAAGCTTCAAGAGCAAATACAGCCTCTTTCATTCAGTGTATTTGTTGTTCCACATTCCTTGATTTCTTGCTTCCTGGTCCTGCGGGGGTATGAGGACTCTGACTTTACTTTTTCCATGAAGAACATTTGGGAGACTTCAGAAACAGTCCAAGAGACCAATATAAAGAAAACCCTTAGCAGCAAACTCAGTGATTTTAGCTATTCAGTGCCTTAAAGCACAGACAAAATATTAAGCAATGCTTGAATCAGTATCTCCAGCTGGTTTATTCTCCAACTTTTCCCAGATATTTTCTTCATGAAGCCACATAATCTTTCACCTAGAGAGGCTTGCAAAATAGTTTCAGGACCTAGGAACTTAGGAGAAAAAAATATTTATGCAAGGTCTTATGCTTTGAAAAAAAAACTTTTAATGTTTATTTTTTTATTAAAAAAATTTTTTTTACATTTATTTATTTTTGAGAGACAGAGCACAAGTGGGGGAGGGCAGAGAGAGAAAGAGACACAGAATCCAAAGCAGGCTTCAGGCTCTGAGCTGTCAGCAAGAGCCCAATGTGGGGCTCAAACTCACAAACCATGAGATCATGACCTGAGCCAAAGTCAGAAGCTTAAACGACTTAGCCACCCAGGTGCCCTGCAAGGCCTTGTTTTGTAGTTCTCATTTATTCTTTTAGATTAAAAAAAAAAAAGTTTACTTTCAACTTTATGTGTTTTTTTTGTTGTTGTTTTTTTGTTTTCTTTTTGGGGGGTTTTGTTGTTGTTGGGTTTTTTTTTTTTGAGAGAGAGTGCATGCACAGGGCAGAGGGGCAGAGAGAGAGAATCCCAAGCAGGCTTCGTGCTGTGAGCACAAGCTTGTTGGGGGCTTGAACTCGGTAACTGTGAGATCATGACCTGAGCTAAAACCAAGAGTCGGAGGCTTAACCAACTGAGCCACCCAGGCACCCCTCTTTTAGCTTTTAAATTCTAGCTCTTGTTCATTCTTCAGACTCTTCTGTGTTTTAAGAAATTTTAAGAAAGGAAATCTGTTTCTTGTTTTATGCCTGGGGACACAGGCACAGATATTTACCTAGAACATTATCTGTGATTTGGGTTTGGCACAAAGCTTTCTTTATTAATAATATTTTTTAATTATAGCTAATATTTATTAAGCATTTTAAATGTGTCAGGTTCTGTATTAAGCACTCTACTGCATTGTCTCATACAAGCTTCAGAACAACCCAATGACATACTTACTACTATGATCCCCATTACATAGACAGGAATACTGATGTTCAGAAAGATTGG
This sequence comes from Neofelis nebulosa, assembly GCF_028018385.1. NCBI lineage: Eukaryota > Metazoa > Chordata > Mammalia > Carnivora > Felidae > Neofelis > Neofelis nebulosa. The sequence goes on along the minus strand of NC_080798.1, from coordinate 25,470,622 downwards.
GCTACTTGTGACAATCACATAGCTAATAAGTGGCAGAGCTGAAATTTGAACCTAAGACTTCAAAGGCTCAGTCCCACAAGACTGCTCCCACTTTGACACTAGTCACAAGTAGAGTCTCCAAGCTACCTGCACTCTGCCTAAACAACTACAAACTCAAGCGTTCCTGAGACACTCCACTCAAGCTCAATAATTCTCTAGAATGACTCACAGAACTCAGGAAAGCACTATACTTATGATTACAACTGTATGATAAAGAATACAACTCAGGAGTAGCTAAATGGAAGAGATGAACAGGGCAAAGTATGGGCGGGTGCGACGGCGCAGAGCTTCCATGCCCTCTTTGGGCGAGCCAGCTATGATAGGAAAAGATAGGATTTAGTAGGCAGAGAGGGAAAGATTATGACGTGAGGTCCCTGGGTGGGGAAAAACACATGTTTTGGAACAGTGCTGGGAGCATCTGACCACAGCAAAGCTCGTTGGGCATAAAGTTCCTCTTAAGAATGTAACAGATATCGGGGCGCCTGGGTGGCGCAGTCGGTTAAGCGTCCGACTTCAGCCAGGTCACGATCTCGCAGTCCGTGAGTTCGAGCCCCGCGTCAGGCTCTGGGCTGATGGCTCGGAGCCTGGAGCCTGTTTCCGATTCTGTGTCTCCCTCTCTCTCTGCCCCTCCCCCGTTCATGCTCTGTCTCTCTCTGTCCCAAAAAAAAATTAAAAAAAAAAAAAGAATGTAACAGATATCATCTACTCCCCCTCAGGTTTCCCTCAAGAATTTGACAAAAGACCTGACTAAAAATAAGTAGTAGATCATAAAACATCTATAAGTAGACCCACAAGGAATGATGTGGCCATAGGCCACCCCTCATACAATGGAAATGAGCCAATCAGGAATGGACAACCCAGCACCTAGAGCTATCAAGCCAATAAGGGAAGAACCCGAGAAGGAACAAGGGGGAAGGGATGGGGAGCGACCAGAACCTTATAAAACATGGACCCTTGCCTGTAGTCAAAGGCATTCACTTTCAAATACCCCCTCTCTGCAAAAAAGAGCTTTCCTACTATTCCTTTCTGACCTTATACTCTAATAAGCTTTTTCCTGCTTCTCATCCTGTGTCCACCTCTTCATTCTTCAAAGTGGTGAGACAACAAAACCTGGGTATTGAGGTAAAAAATCCTACAGCATTTCTTTGGGGGCTTGTCTGGGATATCAATGTCTTCCAACCATAAGTAAAGAGTAGCCAGCACCCCCCCCTTTTCTATCATAAATAAAACTCTCAAACTAAATAATGGGCACCTGATCTCCCAATATAATTGGGAATGTCAGTGTGGTGGAGCCCCAATTTCCTTTTGAGAAAAAGTTCTGGATGCATGGGCTCAGGGGAGGCCAAACAGCAACTGATGGGTCCTGACCAAGGTGACTTTTTGATGGATGCTTGAAGGCCTTTGGCAGGACCTGATCCCTGATCATCCATTTGGGTAACCAGTGGAATTCTCTTTCTGTCTTGGCCAGCCTCTCCCTTTGGGAAATGGGTGGAAGAGCCCAGGACTGATCCCTTGGATATTCTCCAGGAGTTATCTGGATGACTTCCAAGGGGTTTTACTCACAAGTTTCCTAACTACAGTGGAAGGCAGTCCTGTGCTTGCTTCCATTTTTGACACTCTGGCATGGCTCACCTCCCAGGTCCCCATTTTTTGGATCTTTGATTTTCAAATGTCTCTTTCAGAGCATAGAGCAGCACTGACTTCCATGCCACCTGTGCTCACCACCCTCCTCCTGCCCCTGATGTCCATGGAGTGGATGGGAGAGAAGACATTTGGCAGGTTCCCTCAAGATGCAGATGATAATTAGAGCCAACTGTCTCTGGTTAGTCTACCTCGGGATGGGGACTTTAAGTAAGGAATATTCCCAAGCAGCTGCCAAAACTCCTTTTGTTTCTAGGAACTTCCCCATCTTTTCTGGCCTGACAAGGACTGCCCATTTCCACTTGTTGGTGGGAGAAGAAAAATATCTGCATCTGCTCATCTGTCTGAGCTGACAGGCTGCAGGACCAGGAGACCGCTCTCTTAGCCCTCTGGGCTTTTATCTGTGTCCAGGCTTCTTTATGAACCTCACCTCTTCATCTTCCCCTCTCTATTCCTGTTTCTGCCCCACCTTGGGTGCGGCCTACAAACTGGTTCTTATACAATCCTTGGTGCCTCAGGGACCACTGGCTCTAACTCCTCCTTTGCTGTCCAGGGGCAAAAAACACCCCCTTACTTGTACCGCTTACTTCAGATTTCCCCACTGGTGCCCCAGATAAAAATTAACAATGGTGAACAAATTGATTGACTTTTAAATGGACACAGGTGGAACATATTCAGTATTTAAACAGATTTTAGTTTATTGGTTTAATTAAGATAGACATTCGGTTAAGCGTCCGACTTCGCTCAGGTCACGATCTCACGGTCGGTGAGTTCGAGCTCCGCATCCGGCTCTGGGCTGATGGCTCAGAGCCTGGAGCCTGCTTCCGATTCTGTGTCTCCCTCTCTCTCTGCCCCTCCCCCGTTCATGCTGTGTCTCTCTCTGTCTCAAAAATAAATAAACGTTAAAAAAAAAATTAAAAAAAAACCAAACATCTTTAAGATAGACATGTCTTTAGAGTTATCAGCACTAAATCCAAAAAACTTTTTCTACCTAGGTTTACTGAAGGTCAAATAAGCTCATGTTATGTCTGTCACAGTTTGCTAGCAAAAAGATGACTTAAAATGATAGTTAATTTGGTCTGTCTCCAAGTTTTCATGGGTAATCATTAAGATAGCTTTCGGGTCTTTGATAACCTGAAACTATTAACTTTTTCTTGGATGATAAACTGGATTAAATTCATTGGACATTTAGGCCTCTTCCAAATCGGATGGAATGCTGAAACATTATTTACTAAACATAGGTTTGTGCTTTTGACTTATTGCAGAAAAACTAAGGATATTTGGGTCTGTTGGAAAACATGCTTTGTGCTTTATTGATTCATAAGTTTGCCATTTAAGGAATTCTGATGTAACAGTTCACTGGTTACTACTGAGTTTTCACTGGAGACTAAGGTTTCTAAGAGTTAAAATTCTATAGATGTGGTTAAGACTGATGGATATAAGGAAAGCAACTCTGTATATAGAAAAGTAGATGTGTAAGAACAACATAAGGAATGGAAATACATTTTTGTTGAAGTAAAAGGAAGTAATTTTGTCCTAAAGTGAAACTGGTTCTTTGGAGAGAGATGGCTTGGGACAAAATTTGGATGCAAAGAAAAGTTGTAGAAGGTTCATGAAGGGAAATCTTTGGAAAGGAATTTTATGTGTGGTCAGGATGGACTAAGGTTAAAATGATATACACTGATATAAGATTATAATTGCCCCTCCTTTGATCCAAAAACTGGGGAAATGACAGCGATACCCTCACTGCTGGCCTCCAAATGCTCCACATTTGTGTTGTTTCTGCAAAGCAGAGGAATGGATGCACCCCATGCCTGAAGGATGGATGACTATGACATGAAGGCCTTTTACCAGGACACATGGGAGCCATTTTGTTACACTTAGCTCAGTGTATGCTGACTTGTACCAATCTAGTGACTTTAAAATGGACACCCATATAGCTGGAACATATTTATGTGGGCATTGCTGAAAGGGGCAGGGGACTAGACCTTGACTTTGGCCCTTACAGCACCCCCCTTCAACAGCTGATGATCGATATGTAAATTGCTGTTGGGCCAAAATAAAATTAGTGCATCCTTCTACAACCAAGGGAGTCTTGCTTGTAGTAGATACCCCCAAAGTCCTGCAGGTGGGAAATGGAGGGGTAGGAAAAAGTGAGGAAGACAGGCCAGCTCTTGGAGGTAGGGTCAAGCCCGGGTAAACGTACCTCCCAGCACCTCACGAGACTGACAAGGCTTTTGGCTGCCATTCACATAGCCAGCCAAAATGCAGGGCCAGGAGATGAAGTTTCTCCTGGCCAACAATTGGGGTCAGGAGATGAGTTTTCTCCTGGCCAGTCATAGGAAATTGAGATAAGGGATGCCTTTTCCCCTTTTTTCTATAGCTGAGCAATTCCCCCAACCAAGGCCAAACTCCTTTGGGATGCATTCTGAAAAAGCAACTCACTTTCTTTTGCATGGAGGCTTGGCCTGAGTACAAATTGAAGGAGGAAACCTGGCCGCCAGGGGGAAATACCAATTATAGTACTATCCTACAATTGGACTTGTTTTGTAAACATGAGGGGAAATGGGGAGAAGTCCCCTATGTTTGATGTTTTGGGGCTTTAAGAGAAAAATTGGGACATGTGTATGCAATGCAAGGTCAACCCTGGCTTATTGGCAGCCCTTTCCAAGGTCCAGAAATCAGGAGAAGAAACAATTAAGGGCCCATTACCTGTACCCAAAGCAGACCTAGAGAAGGAGGAAGGGAAATCTTCCACCTCAACTTCCTCCTCCTTGGGTCCTCGATCTATATATCCAGACTTAAAAGAAAAAAACCCACAAATGTGCACTTCTGCTCCCTGCTGCCCACCTTACTCAGGCCCTCCCCATAATGTAACAGGTGTGTTTCCCCTACAAGAAGTTAGAGTGCCAGGAGAAGGGACACAAAGAGGCACCACTATGATAAGATTACAAGTACCTTTTTCATTACAAGATTCAAGACAGATAAAAGGAGATCTAGGTAAATTTTCTGATGATCCAGGTAAGTATATAGAGGCCTTTCAGAATATCACATATGTTTTTGAGTTGACCTGGAAAGATACAGGTCAGACTCTTAATGCTGAAACATGGGGTTCTGGTAGCGGTTGAGAGATATGGGGATGAGCAACTCATTAATTATCATGGGCCAATTATGTGGCCTTTCAGGGCACTGGAAATGAGAATGTCCTCAGAGGGGACAATTGAAGTCGAAACCCATAAGCCACGCCCCTTGTGTGGAGACAGTCACTGGAGATCTGAATGCCTTCAGGGACCTCAATCTGCAAGGGCTCAGATAACCAATGTCCCTGAAAGGGACTGATGCTGCCCAGGGTTCTTTACAGTGGCTCCCCCCAACCAATTACTTATTGGAAATCCAGAACCTCAGGTAACTCTAGATATAGAAGGAAAAATGGTTGATTTCCTTCTTGACACTGGAGCCACATTTTTTGTCCTTTCCACCTCCTGGCCAACTATCCAAATGCAGTGTAACTATTAGAGGCATCTCCAGAAAATTTAAGACTAAATTTTTTTTCTCAGCCACTGGGGTGCATATGGGGAGACTTGATTTTTTCACATTCTTTTTTGATAATGCCAGAGAGCCTCACTCCCTTGCTAGAAAGAGACATTATGACTGAATTAGAAACTACAGAAACTATGACTGAATTAGAAACTACTAGCTCCAGGACAGACAAACAATTGCCTAAACTTACAGCAATCTGGATATGAAAGGTCAATCTTTCCTTGAGGTAAAATTACACCTGATGGAGTTGTTCCTATAGAAACTGGATGGCCAAAGGAAGATTTGAAGATTGAGAACCAAAATCTAGTTCAGGTACTTAGTTATTCTAATCAACACTATTACAAGATCCAAATAAGTATGGGAAAGAGAGGAAAAACTATAGTCAAATTAATAAAAAATATGACCAGACATGCCAGGGATTTTTTTGATGGCTACAATGTGTCTTTCCTTCCTATGGTGTGGCTTCCTCCCTAGGAGGCATTACATTTGGAATATTGATGTTTGTTGGTCTAATATTCTTTTTGTATGTCATTTGTAGATGCTGTTTCATATGCCAAAAAAAAATAAGACATCCAACAAAATTTTGCTAGTGCAGATTTTCCAAACACCCTCCCATTATATCAGACATCTGGATCAACCACTGAACCTGCCCTGACTGTCTTTCTGTCATCACCCACCCCTCCCTGCCCGCCCTTCAGCAGGAAGCAGTTAAGATCTGTTGGTCTTGTCCCAATTCCTAAAGGCAGTTAGGGGTCAAGGGGTCACGTGTTCAGAGAGGGGAATAGCTGGGAGCATCTGACCACAGCAAAGCCCCTTGGGCATAAGGTTCCTCTTAAGAATGTAAGACACATCTCCTCCCCCTAAGGTTCCCCTCAGGAATTTGACAAAGACCTGACTAAAAATAAGTAATAGACCATAAAACGTATGACCCACAAGGAACAGTATGGCCATAGACCACCCCTCATACAATGGAAATGAGCCAATCAGGAATGGACAACCCAGCACCTAGAGCTATCAAGCCAATAAGGGTAGAACCTGAGAAGGATCAAGGGGGAAGGAAAGGAGAGGACGACCAGAAAAACAAGGACCCTTGCCTATAGTTGCAGGCACTCACTTTCAATGCCTCCTCTCTGTAAAGAGAGCTTTTCTACTATTCTTCCTTTCTGATCTCATACTCTAATAAACTTTTGCAAGCTGCTCTTTCTGTGTCCACCTCTTCATTCTTTGAAGCAGCGAGACAACGAACACTGGGTATTGAGGTAAAAAATCCTGCAACACATCCTCCCAGCAAATCAATATTCACCAACCCACAAGCTCCCCTAGCCTCCTTGTTTCAGTTTTTATCAAGGCTTCATTAGATAGGCATGATTGATTACATCATTGACCATTGAACTCAATGTCTAGACTCACTCACCTCCCTGGAATTTGCTGAAAGTTCCAATCCTCTAATCATGGTGCATGGCCAGCTCCTCCCTTGAAATTATCTAAGGGCTCACCTTCAGCCACCTTCTTAGCATAAACTCAGATACGGTTAAGAGGGACTCATTATGAATAACTAAAGACACTCCTATTACTCATGATATTCCAAGGGTTTTAGAAGCTCTGTGCCGGGAACTGAGAACAAAGACCACATATGTTTTGTTTTATCATTTCATTTTACTTTTTTTCATCATCATAAGTGTCTCTTTAATCCCTATCACCTATTTCATCCACATCCCCACCCACCTCCCCTCTGGTAACCATCAGTTTGTTTTCTGTAGTTAAGAGTCTGTCTCTGCAGCACCTGGGTGGCTCAGTCGGTTAAGCAGCCGACTTTGGCTCAGGTCATGATCTTGCAGTCCGTGAGTTCGAGCCCCGTGTTGGGCTCTGTGCTGCCAGCTCAGAGCCTGGAGCCTGTTTCAGATTCTGTGTCTCCCTCTCTCTGACCCTCCCCCGTTCATGCTCTGTCTCTGTCTCAAAAATAAATAAATGTTAAAAAAATTTTTTTTAAAAAAGTCTGTTTCTTGGTTTGTCTGTCTTTTTTTCTTTGCTCATTTGTTTCTTAAATTCCACATATGAGTGACATCATATAGTATTTATCTTTTTCTGACTGACATTTCGCTTAGCATTATACTCTCTAGCTCTATCCATGTCGTTACAAATGGCAAGATTTCATTATTTTTTTATGGCTGAATAATATTCCATTATATATACAGGGATGCCTGGGTGGCTTAGTTGGTTAAGCTCCCAACTCTTGATATCGGTTCAGATCTTAATCTCATGGTCATGGGATGGAACCCCACATTAGGCTCCACACTGAGCACAGAGCCTGCTTGGGATTCTCTCTCTTTACCTCTCTCTCTGACCCTCCCCCCTCTCAAAATAAGTAAACATTAAAAAATATTTCATTATATATATATTAATATATATCTATATATAATATAGATATTAATCTATATATCTCATTATATATAATATAATAATATATATATTATATATATATATTACAGCACCCCATAACAGTCTATTTTTAAATTGATACCAACTTAACTATAATCACATACAAAAACTCTACTTCTATATGGCTCCATCTTCCCAAACTTCATATTATTAATGTCAAAATTCCATCTTTATATATTCTGTACCCATTATATGGATTTATAATTATTCATAAGGAGGAACTGGAAGTAAGTCTATACTTAAAGAACCAGTACCATGGTCTTCCAGTTTCAAGGTGCTAGTTCTGGGCCCTAGCTTTTCTTTCTTGCCTCAGACTCAGGCCCTCAGCATGCTGGATTTGATACCTGACTAGGCACTTTGATCACAAGTGCAGAGCTCCTCTTTCTCAGGACACAGAGGACAGAAGCTTTTGAAAATTTTGGAAAAATAGAGCATAGAATAATAACATATCTGAGAAAAAGGCAAATTCTACAAAGACTTGTACTAGTCTAGAGCACCCATGTCCCTACTGTAGTCAGGGTCTCACAGAGGTCAAGAAAGGCTCCAGCTAATTCCATTATTTAAGGGTCACTTTAATTAAGGAGGATAAAAGGCCAAAGCAGGGTATAACAATTGTGGTATCCTTTTATTTATTTATTTAGTAAACTTTTTCATGTAAAAATGCTCAAACTCATAGAAAAGTAGGACATTCATATATCCACCAAGATTCAGCAACTGTTAACATTTTTGCTATATTTGCTTCATTTATATATAAATAATTCATCAAATCAAAGATGACACTGATTGTAAGACACCCCATTATTTTACATGAAAATAAAATAAAACACTGCTATTAATTGCTTAAACACCACCGATTTCTAAGATACATTCCAATTTTTAGGGTTATTAAGATATAAAAAAAGAAACGTGTCTAAAGATTGTGTGTTACATAACTCCACTATATGAAGTCCTACATCAGGTAAAACTGATCTATGGTGAAAGAGATAATCAGAACAGTGGCTCCCTCAGTGAGGGGCTGGAGAGAAGATTGATTTGGAAAAGGCAGGAGAAAATGTTCTGAGGAAAATATTCTGTATTTTGATAGAATAATGGCATTTATCAAAACTCATTTCTTTGTAAGATTTAACATCTGTATATAATACATAATACTATATTTATTATATCTCAGAAATTAAAATAACAAAATGTGACTTGACATTGATTTTTGTTTTTGCTAAAGCATTTAAAAGGTAAATTAAAGTAAATTCTTCATGGGGAAAAACTGAGAGCTTTTTCCCTGAGATCAGGAACACGACAGGGATGTCCACTCTCACTGCTGTTATTTAACATAGTGTTGGAAGTTCTAGCATCAGCAATCAGACAACAAAAGGAAATCAAAGGCATCAAAATTGGCAAAGATGAAGTTAAGCTTTCACTTTTTGCAGATGACATGATATTATACATGGAAAATCCGATAGACTCCACCAAAAGTCTGCTAGAACTGAAACATGAATTTAGCAAAGTTGCAGGATACAAAATCAATGTACAGAAATCAGTTGCATTCTTATACACTAATAATGAAGCAACAGAAAGACAAATAAAGAAACTGATGCCATTCACAATTGCACCAAGAAGCATAAAATACCTAGGAATAAACCTAACCAAAGATGTAAAAGATCTGTATGCTGAAAACTATAGAAAGCTTATGAAGGAAATTGAAGAAGGTATAAAGAAATGGAAAAACATTCTGTGCTCATGGATTGGAAGAATAAATATTGTCAAAATGTCAATACTACCCAAAGCTATCTACACATTCAATGCAATCCCAATCAAAATTGCACCAGCATTCTTCTCGAAACTAGAACAAGCAACCCTAAAATTCATATGGAACCACAAAAGGCCCCGAATAGCCTTTTGAAGGCTATTTTGAATTTTGAAGAAGAAGACCAAAGCAGGAGGCATCACAATCCCAGACTTTAGCCTCTACTACAAAGCTGTCATCATCAAGACAGCATGGTATTGGCCCAAAAACAGACACATAGACCAATGGAATAGAATAGAAACCCCATAACTAGACCCACAAACGTATGGCCAACTAATCTTTGACAAAGCAGGAAAGAACATCCAATGGAAAAAAGACAGTCTCTTTAACAAATGGTGCTGGGAGAACTGGACAGCAACATGCAGAAGATTGAAACTAGACCACTTTCTCACACCATTCACAAAAATAAACTCAAAATGGATAAAGGACCTGAAGGTGAGACTGGAGACCATCAAAACCCTAGAGAAGAAAGGAAAAGACCTCTCTGACCTCAGCCGTAGCAATATCTTACTCGACACATCCCCAAAGGCAAGGGAATTAAAAGCAAAAATGAACTATTGGGACCTTATGAAGATAAAAAGCTTCTGCACAGCAAAGGAAACCACCAACAAAACTAAAAGGCAACCAACAGAATGGGAAAAGATATTTGCAAATGACATATTGGACAAAGGGCTAGTATCCAAAATCTATAAAGAGCTCACCAAACTCCACACCCGAAAAATAAATAACGCAGTGAAGTAATGGGCAGAAAAGATGAATAGACACTTCTCAAAAGAAGACATCCAGATGGCCAACAGGCACATGAAAAGATGCTCAATGTCGCTCCTCATCAGGGAAATACAAATCAAAACCACACTCAGATATCACCTCACGCCAGTCAGAGTGGCCAAAATGAACAAATCAGGAGACTATAGATGCTGGCGAGGATGTGGAGAAATGGGAACCCTCTTGCACTGTTGGTGGTAATGCAAATTGGTGCAGCCACTCTGGAAAACAGTGTGGAGTTTCCTCAAAAAATTAAAAATAGACCTACCCTATGACCCAGCAATAGCACTGCTAGGAATTTACCCAAGGGATACAGGAGTACTGATGCATAGGGGCACTTGTACCCCAATGTTTATAGCAGCACTCTCAACAATAGCCAGATTATGGAAAGAGCCTAAATGTCCATCAACTGATGAATGGATAAAGAAATTGTGGTTTATATACACAATGGAGTACTACGTGGCAATGGGAAAGAATGAAATATGGCCGTTTGTAGCAACATGGATGGAACTGGAGAGTGTTATGCTAAGTGAAATAAGCCATACAGAGAAAGACAGATACCATATGGTTTCACTCTTATGTGGATCCTGAGAAACTAACAGAAACCCATGGGGGAGGGGAAGAAAAAAAAAAAGAGGTTAGAGTGGAAGAATGCCAAAGCATAAGAGACTCTTAAAAACTGAGAACAAACTGAGGGTTGAGGGGAGGGTGGGTGATGGGTATTGAGGAGGGCATCTTTTGGGATGAGCACTGGATGTTGTATGGAAACCAATTTGACAATAAACTTCATATATTGAAAAAATAATAATAAAGTAAATTCTTCAGCATGCATCTCCAAAAAATAAGAACATTCTACTATATAACTGCAATGCCCTTATTTCATACCTAAAAATTTAACAACAATAGTTTCCTAATATTATCTTTGGTTCATATTCAAATTTCTCTAAATGTAATTGTCTAATGTTTTATTTTACTTTTTTGAAAGAGAGCACGCACATGTGCCTGTGAGCAAGTGGTGGGGGGCATAGGGAGATGGAGAGAGAGAATCTTGAGCAGGCTCCATGCTTAGCATGGAGCCTGATGTGGGGCTTGATCTCATGATTGTGAGATCATGACCTGAGCTGAGATTAAGAGTTGGCCGCTTAAACTGACTGAGCCACTCAGGTGCCCTATGTTTGTTGTTTTTAAGCTTTTTTTTAATTTTAATTTTTAAATTTTATTTGAGAGAGAGAGAGAAAGAGAGCAATGTAGAGGGGCAGAGGGGGAGAGAGAGAGAGAGAGAGAGAGAGAGAGAGAGAGAGAGAGAGAGAGAGAGAGAGAGAATCCTCAACAGGCTCCATGACCAGCAAGGAGCCCAACATGGGCCTGGATCCCATGATCCTGGGATCATGACCTGAGCCCAAATCAAGAGTCAGATGCTCAACTGACTGAGCCACCCAGGTGCCCCTTAAAAGTTTTATTAAAAAATAAAACACATATACAGAAAACTATACCAATCATAACATATGGCTTTGAAAATTAACATAAAGTGAACACTCTTATAACCACCACTTACAATAAGAGATGGAACTTTGCCGGCCACTCAGAAGTAATTCATGTTTCATCTTAATCACAACCAACCCTTTTTCAAAATGACTACAATTCTGGGCAAGATTCCCTGAGTTTTGGCATGTTGATAGCAGGTTGTTTGTTTCTGTGCCCTTTATACTCAGTTGGATACAAAATCTTTGGCTCACATTTTCTTTCCTTGATATGTTAAATATGTGACTCTATTTTCTTCCAGCATAAAGAATTGCTGTTGAAAGTCTAGTGGAAATCTAATTTTCTTTCCATTATAATTCATTTGGCCTTTTGGCCTAGATACAAAAAAGGATCAATTTTATTCTTTCTCTTTGAAGTTTAGAATATGTCTTAGTGTTTGTCTTTCTGGGTCAATATTTTCAGTTTTAAGGGGTGCCTTTTCAAAATGTAGTTTAAAATCTTTATTTTAAGAAAGTTTTCTTGAATAATTATTTTTACTATTTGTCATGTTGTTGCCTTGGTTTGGTTTTCATTTGCAGTAACCCCTAAAAAACATGTTATATATTATTTACATGTCTTCAATGTTTGTCACTTTCTATCAAATCTTCTTTCTCTTTATTCTTTAAAAGCTTTCTTTTTTCACCTTCTACTTCTCATATAAGGCAATATCTATAGTCTATATATACTCTTGTTTCTTTCTGGTTTAGTTTTATTTCTGAAATCACTTTTATTCTGAATTTTCCTTAAGTTTTGTCACTTAACTGCAATATTTTTCTAGTTCTGATTCATGTTAATCTTTGATACCTTGTATCTTTTCAAGTATCTTTTAGCTAGTTTTGAAATACTAGTTTATATTTTTCATCAGTTTTGTGGAAGGGAACTTGGTCAATTAGCTTTAGGAATCCATGTTGTTTAAACTGCTCCAGCCTCTTCACATCTTATTGGAGACCCCTTGTACTCATCCAATATTGGAACAGGCAAACCGTCTGTTGCTTCATCTGCTTTGCTTGAATCAGCCCATTCTGCCTTCCATAAATACAATTTTGCCATCCCATCAGTTGCCCTGTTTCTTCCCTCTGCTTTCTCCTGTATCAATGTGAATATAATGCAGATTTTGTAATACTGGTACTAGTTGTCCTCACTCTCTTGAGTTTTTAAATTTTGTGGGGACACCTTGTCATTTGACCTTGTTGTCCACAGTTGTTTTTGGTTTCACTATCTAGTTACTGTCTGCTGGTTTTTTTTGTTTTGTTTTGTTTTGTTTTTTTTGGATGGGGAGGGGATTCAGGGAGATTAAAACACCATGCCACTGCTGTCTCTTTCTAGAATTGTCGGGGGGGGGGGGGGTGTGGGTGGGAAATGTGCCAGGAGAGCTCAGGAAGCAAATTATATTTTCATCCAGGACCATGTGCCTAAACCACAGTTAAGTGTGAATAGGAGAAGATGGGTCCCCGGAAGCAAGCTATCATATTTTTGAACTCTATATCAAAAAAGAGGAAACAACAGATGTTCACTACAGTGTTTTATGTAACATTTCATTTGAGGGATTCTACTATTAAAAAAAAAAGAAAGGTATGATAGCTCTTCCTCAGCACTGTCTGTAGGAGGTGGCAGAGGTCTCCTACTTCATCATAGTCACCCTCAGACCTCTGGTGAAATCTGAGATCATTAAAAAGAGGACCAAGAAGTTCATCTGGTACCAGTCAGACCCATATGTCAAAATTAAGTGAAACTAGTAGAAACCCAGAGCCATAGGGTGCTCAGAAGATTCAAGGGCTAGATCTTGATGCCCAACATTGGTTAAGGGAGCAATAAGAAAACAAAGCACATGCTGCCTGGTGGCTTCCAGAAGTTCCTAGTCGGAACTGTCAAAGAGCTTGAAGTGTTGCTAATGTGTAACAAATCTTACTGTGCAGAGAGTGCTTACAATGTCTCCTCCAAGAACCACAAAGCCATTAGGGAAAAAGCAGCTCAGCTGGCCATCAGAGTCACCAATCGTGGCGCCAGGTTGTGTAGTGAAGAAAATGAATAGACATACAGCTTATGTGTACATCATATTTGTGTTAATAACACCATAAAACTACCAAAAAAAGTATGATAATACTTGTCTAAGATAATGCAATTACATGACTTGTCCTTTAACCCTATTTTAAAGTTAACTTTTAATTATATGAATGACTTACAAATACATTCCTTTATAAGAGATTAACACGAACATAAGGCTAAAGTCCTCTTTGACCAGCTCACCAATCCAAATCCCCTGGCTATTTTTTGATGCCTGGCTGACTTTGCCCTATCTTCAACAAACTTCTGGTCCACAACCTTCTGCCGTGCTGACAGAGCATTTAAAGTCTTTTTGACATTAACTAAAGTTAAATGTAATGATGAAAATGAACCTGCTAATAGCCATTTGGGGAGGATTATCTGTGCTGTTTTCCATTTGTACAAAAAATGTAAAACTTGAGAATGGTTGAGAATTTAAGAAATTTTGCTCTTTCTCTGTTCTAGAGCATGGTGAGGGCCTTAGACATTGTTCTATCTTTGACCAGCAAATCTTACTATTCCACCACAGTATTGGTAACTAATGGGCTTTTGGGCTCCCCTTTCATAAGGTTTGTGGAGATTGTTTTGATTATAGTGCATTATGATTCAAGTTGCAAAAAACCGTACTCATACTGGCTATTAAAAAGGGATACACTGGTTCATGGAACCACACAGTGTGGAGGTATTTGACACTTCAAGAGTCACTGGATTCAGGGCCCCAATGGGCTCACGGCAATACTATGCCTTACTCAACTTCAGGGGCTCCCATTATACTGCATGGCATGAGCCCAACACTAGGTACTCTTGGCAATGCCCCCATAGTCCTGTGCTGGGAGGTCTTCTCTTTGTTCTGCTTTCTCTGTTGACTCCCTCTTAGTGGTCTCTCTTCATAGCAGTAAAGTGCTGTAGTAACTCGTCTCCCCACACTCCCCACTTGCTCCTCAGGAGAGAACAGAGGACTTCTTTCTCCCAAAGTCCCCAGGAAAAATTCCATCATGATTCACTGGCTCTGATTGGGTCACAGTCCCAGCTCTGAGCCAATCACTGAGGTCAGGAGAAAACTGATGTGCTGATTGGCTCATGCCTAATCAAGGTTGGCAGCTTCTTTAGCATCTCTTGAATGGTAGCGGTGGGTATGAGGACACCAGGAATGGTTAACAGAGTGGGGCTGTGACAAGGAATGGTTCCATCTGACTTAGATGGCACCCTCTCTTACAAGGCAACATATCATAGCAGTTGGGAGTGTTGACTATGGAGCCTAATGACCTTGGTTCCAAAATTGACATAACCATTTAAGAGTTATGTGACCTTGGGAAATTACCAAACCTCTTTGGGCCTCAGTTTCTTCATCTGAAAAGTAGGGGATGACAGCAATACCCCCCATAAGATTGTGCGACATAAAATTGATTATATATGCATAAAACACTTAGAATAGAGAAAGGCATGGGATAAGATCTAAAGTCTTTGTCATTATTGACAGATTTAATGATCCTGAGGAGAAAGTAGGGGGAATAATCCATACAGCAAGTCTTCAATAAAGGGTAGTGTTCCTTTAATCTAAGGTGGGATAAGCTAAGATAAAGTGACTGGAAGTGACCCTTTCATCAACTCATCCATCTTAGTTTGGAAAGATATGCTTGCAGGTTCCATGCATGTGCATGATGAGGTATGGCTTGCATTGAGGAGATCGGGGGGTGAGGGCATCACTGTAGAATGCCATTAAGAGCAACTCATTGTGAGATTTGATTCACAAACATTGTTCTAGAACTTTAGACTCTGATTCATGATTCCGCTCCCAGCCTTGGGAGCAGCAACCACTTCAGTTTGTGATGCAACATGCTGACTTATTAAAATTTTTTTTTCAACGTTTTTTATTTATTTTTGGGACAGAGAGAGACAGAGCATGAACGGGGAGGGGCAGAGAGAGAGGGAGACACAGAATCAGAAACAGGCTCCAGGCTCCGAGCCATCAGCCCAGAGCTTGACGCGGGGCTCGAACTCACAGACCGCGAGATCGTGACCTGGCTGAAGTCGGACGCTTAACCGACTGCGCCACCCAGGCGCCCCACAACATGCTGACTTATAAACCATTTATAGCTCTCCTCCATACTTAACACAGCCATCCCACAAATGACTCAGGTTGCAACTAGAGGGGAAACTGGGGACTGTGACTGAACTTTCTCTATAATGGAGTGTAAATTGTCCTTTTGAATAGTGCCTTTTTCATAAATCTCAGGTCTCGAACATGATAATTAAGAGAAGCCTGAGAAACAAAAGAGGCTTGTGTTCCAGGCCTTCTTTTCAAATCCCCAATGTTGAATTCTCTGTGCCTGTGTCTCCGCCTGGCATTTGATTTCTCCCAACAGCTTCCTCCCACCCTTTTCTTAGTAACAATCTCAGATCCTGGCAGCAAATGGCATGCAAAGCTGGGCACATTTTTATTCTACGCAGACAGCGTTATATAAATCTTCTTGCTTTAAAGTAATTTCTTTTGCCCTTTATTTCTTTTGTGTGCCTTTGGGAGTCTGCTTGGATTCTTAATGGGCCATATCCCTGGCTGGCTTTGCTCGTGCTTTTAAGCAGAACGATGGATTCCAATGACTTTCATACAGGCATTCACACATTTAATGAAGACCTACTATGTGGCAGTTGCTGATGTAATCAGAAGGCTCCTCCCTATCCTTTTAAGCTAGTTTTTCTGTCCAACAAACTCTACTTTAGAACTGCCCCCTTTTCTTTTCTTTTCTTTTCTTTTCTTTTCTTTTCTTTTCTTTTCTTTTCTTTCCTTTTCTTTCTTTCACTTTCTTTTCTTTTCTTCTTTTTTTAAAAGGCACAGTCTTAGCTAAAAGGCCTAATTCCTATATGGTTATCCCTATTCTGGGTGGCTAATGAAATGAGATCAAGGCCATCAATTCTCCCAGGACTGTATCAGGCTATGTTACATTTCCCTGTTTTCTAACATTATTCTAAGGGCATTTTCCTCCTGTCATTCATCTTGCTTATTTTCCTAAAGTTAGGTCAACATCATGACTCTTCAGGAAAACATTCCTGGATCCTTCTGATTTATATGTTCCTCCCCTAGACTCCCTGGGGTCCACCCTTCTTGGAGAAAGCATTGCAGTTGGACTGTGAGCAGTGATTTACTCGGCTATCTCCTTCACTAGCATAGAAGCCAGGCAGGGACCGTGTCTGATTGGACTTACTATCTCCAGTGGATGAATCAACACATATTTACTAAGTACCTACTGTACCAGTGACTGTACTAGGCTCTTGGGACAACCAGATCTTATTTCTTTGAAGATTACAATCTCATAGAAAGATACACACTAGGTTAATAGTTACACGTCATTATACAATCTTGAACTGATCAGTGCTTTGAAGGAAAAGAACAGGATATTAGGAGACTGTGTGGTAGGAGGACACAGAGGTTGGATAAACAGGACTTTTGCCTGAGTAGGAGTGCAGAGGGAAAGCTAGGAGGGCTTTCTGTCAGGAGACTTTGAGGTGTACTGAATGAGTCAGTAGATTGTGAGTAGGGGAGAGAGGAAAGGGAACTAGGCTGCTTGGTCATCATGGGCATCTGCTGACTTGGCTTGTCCTGTGTCCCTTCTCCAGGTGATATTACCCTGATTTTTCTTCTTGGGGATCTAAGCCTTCCTTATTTTCATTCTCACCGCTGCCTTCTTTTAGTAATAGGCATTTGACTAGTGATCATGTGATTAGTCTAGGGATGAATTTGGACCTCAGTCAAGTCTGGGAGTCTCAGCAAAACTATTCTTTTAGTGCTTGGGAGTTTGTACTCAAAAGAAAAGGGAAAAAGATAGATGAAGACAGGTAGATTCTTGATGATTTTTTTTCAGCACCTGGATCCAGCCATACCTAAAACTCATGTGTCTAATGAGTTTAATAATTGTGTCTAAATTCACATATGGTTCTCAAAGCTATTGGCTAAACCTCCCATCTTTTTATTTGGCTTAAGCTCATTTTCACAGGGCTTCAGTGACTTGCAACTAAAAGTGTCTTTATTAATACAATGATTTTAACTGATGTTACTCATTTGCTAAAGCCAAAAGGGCGTGGGGGAGGCCAGCCAAAGCAATCGTGGAGGTCAGTTAGCTAGAAGGAGAGGCAGCTGAAATACACTAATATTTCCTGTACTGACAGGGATTCCCCCAAGCCTTTATATTCTACATTCTCTTCCTCAGAGATCCAGACCCTTGGGTGTGCATCAGTGTTTAATGTCTAGTAACAGATGCACTGAGGGAGAGCTGCTATAGGGAGATACAAATACAAACCTTCCCAGGCTCTGGCAAGGCAGGTGGTCCGGTACCTGAGGTGCTGGAAAACCACAAGCTGCCTCTATGTTGGAGGAATGAGGAACAACCATGATTTATGAGTGGAGAGCTGGCAGGCAAACTGGTTTTTGCTGGACCTGCAGAGCCAGGCAAGCTGGGTCGGTCAGTGGCTTCTGTGAGCAATGGCACTGGTGGGTCATGTCCGCCATCTAGCGCCAGATGTCACCTTTTGCAAGTTGTTTACTGGCTGTTTCCAGCTGGAAGGTTTTTGAGGGCCAGTTGGAAGGAGGAGGTCACTACCTCTGTCTTTACATCAGGAAGAAACTAAAAATCAGATTTTCTATATTATCTCCAATTTACCTTCTTGCACTCCCAGAGCCTAACTGATTGGATAGGGGAAAAGGGCAATCATCTCACAATGTTAAACTTCTGTCTCATTTCAAACCTCTAGGGTACTATGAATTTTATAGATAGACCAGATAGATTTGATAGATAGATAGATAGATAAGATAGGTGGGTGGGTGGATGGATGGATGGATGAATGGATAGATGGATAGACGGATGGTTGGGTGGATAGGTAATTTAAAAAATAAATCCTGTAATGGTCATATTTATGATTCAGTGTTCTGGCAAGAAACAGCACACTCCAAAGCAGTACCTGGGGACAGTTTAATGAAAGGGCTACTTACAAAGGAGTGAGAAGGAACCCAGGGAAACAATCAAGACCTGGGGAAGCATGCTAGAGTTAGTGGCAGTAGGAAGCAGCTACAACCCATAGGCCTGATGGAACAAAAAGAGGGAGAGGACCCAGAAGAATCTGCTCTATGGAAGAGGCCACTTGACAGGTGCTGTGGTCCCAGCTGCTGGTTCTTGACTGGGTTCCTGAGAAGCACACTAAGAAGAGGATTCATCTGTAAGTAATTTATTAAGGAAGTACTCCCAGGGCAGATGGGAAGTGAAGTGTGAGAAGCAGGGCAGCGCAGGTGAGAAATCCAGGCAAAGTGTGATCCCAGGCAAAGTCCTCTGGAGGGTAGTTTCAGCCTGATGCTATAGGGGAGTTTTGGAGGGTAGGTTATGTTTCAGAAGACCTGCCTAGAGGCAGAGAGCCTTAGCATTTAAACCCTCAACCTGATAGTCACCAGTGAGGTGGGAGGGGAGGAAGCATGGGAGTCACCTAGGTCCTAGACTTTCTGAATGTTCAGTTAGGGTGAAGGGGTAGTTTTGAGGCTCTGCAAACACTGCCTTAACATAGCTGTAGGTGCTGGATGTTAGAAGAACACACTGAAAATCAGTTCAAAGGGATCTAAAGGGATCTGGGTGAAGCAAAGACATCTGTCTCATGTGGGGATGGGAGCTGGTGAAATGTGAGATGTCAGATGACTCCTGAAGGAGGAAGACACAGATGGTTTTGAAGTACAAAAGGATTGTTTGGGGGGAAGGAAGGTAATGCCTGTGAAAAATAAAGGGAGAGCCTGAGAACACAGTCATATCTGACAGTCAGCCAATCCCATGGGAACTCTGGAGCAAACACTGATCATGAGAGGGGTCATGCACTGGGCAGCAGCGACTTGTTGCCATGTCTAGTCATCGCCTGGTAGTTGACTAGGAAAGGCAAGATCCTGAAGGTGGCACAACAGGAGGCTGTCTCCTTGCAGCTGAATAGCAACTTCTTTTAGAAGGGAGATCCAAACAGAGCACCTCCACAGCTGCCACACTTAATGAAATGTAGCATATTTGGTTGCCTCAGCTATCTCCTAACACTAAGAAGGAAGAGCCTGCCCACAAGGAGCATAGGTACAAGGGGCAGAGAGAGAAACATGAGAGAAACGTGGCCCTTGTGGTTCACATGAGCACATAGATCCAGCTGTGCCTGACACCCATAATATGCTTGACTTTTTTGGTTATGTGAACTAATAAATACTCTGCTTAAGTCATTTTGAGTTTGGGTTTTCTGTTTCAGCAAAAGAAAGATTCCTGATTCATACATTCCCTGAGCTTCACTTAACTGTAAATGAGGTTCATGATACCACTTGGCAGGGTTTGAGTTGAAAGAGGGACAATTAATGTAAAGCACAGGCACAGAGTAGATGCCCAATAAATAGCACTTAATATTATGAGAGGAAAAAGCAAAGGGCGCAAAGCAAGGTATGGACACCCCTGGAGGCACCTCTGTGTCCAGGGTAGGCCAGTGGGCTGAGTTCAGCGCTCAGTAAGGATAGTGCCTGGTTGGGCTGTCCAGTGGGGCCCAGCTGTAAAGCAGGACTGGCCTCTTGAGTCACTGTGACCCTGTGGCTTTTCTGCAATGAGTGTGCCCTGACCCAGTGCATTATTGTCCATGTAGGAGTAAAAACAAGTCTTCTTTCTAGCCAAAGATGAGGATTGTCATCCTCTTTTTCTTTACCTGGACAGTCTTTGAATTTATTTTTGTTACTGTTGATTGTAAACTATGTAAATGGTTCTTTTGTGGAAGTATGTAAAGTTTATAATAAAATAAAAAGAATAAACGTGACCACATTTGCAGCATTGTGTTGATTCCAAAGCTTTGGGGAAAAACAACAACAACAAAACAAGAAAGAACAGAGACTTCTAATTTATAACCCAAGAGCTATTTTCAGTTTTCTGAGAGAAATGGGAAATTTTATATTTTAAAAATCTGCTGGGCTTCCCACTGGTCTTCTCTTCTCCCACCAAAAATTTCAAAGCTTTAAAAGACTTCTTAGTAGAGACTCTGTGTTCTGAATGTTACAATGACAGCAGTAGAGGTGGAGGCTGCTATATCTCATTTCTCCTAATCTCCCCGGGGAAGTTCACGTCCTAATTATTACAGAGAGCAAAAAGTGGCTTTGAATACCTATTTTGGTTCATCGAGCACTTAATACCTGTTATTAAAGAAGCTCCTACCTGGTCTGATTGCTTATTGTGAGACTAGAGCACCTACAATTACTTTAATAGCATGCATGACAGCTCTTGGGTAAAGTAGATAACATCAAAAGCCAGTGGAAAGTGGAGTCCTCTGGCACCTACTCTGGTTCTTACTTTCTTTCTGTCTTCAAGTCAAGGAGAGACTAGATGATTTCGACTGGTTTTTCTCATTTTTCTTAGGGCTTGGGGGACCACAAAAGCCCATCTTTATGTCACTTCCCTTGTGGTGCCATCCCCAGCATGTCCTGGCAGAATTAATTATTGCTTCCTTTGGTATCTGTGGTAGCCAGCATCCAGAATGGCCTCCAATGATACCTGCTTCCTGGGTTACATGCCCTTACTTAGTACCATCCTACACTGAATGAGGCTGACCTGTGTGACCAATAGGATATTGCAGAAATGAGCATATAACTTCTGAAGTTAGGCCATAAAAGACATTGTGGAATCCTTCTTGTTCTCTCTTGGATCACTTGCCCTGTGGAAGTTTAGCTGCTGTGTCATTAAAAGACAGTAGTTTTAAAAGATGTCCACAGATTCTTTGATACATCTCCCTTCAGGAAATGGAGCTTAATTCCTTTCTCCTTAAGTGTGACTGGACTTGTTGGCTCACTTCTAATGAACAGAATATAGCAGACATAATGATTTGTGATTTCTGAGATTTAGTCATGAAAGGAATCACAACTTTACCCTTGCTGTCTCTCTTAGACTATGTGATCTGAGGGGAAATTCCCTGACACGAGGACACTCAAACATCCCTGTGGATAGATCCATGAAGCAGGGAACTGGGACTGCCTGTTGACAACTATGGGAGTGAGTCTTCCAGGAGGCATAACCTGCAGCTCTGGTCAAGGCTACAGATGGCTGGGTGCTAGCTGACGACTTGACTACAACGTCTTCATGAAAGATTCTATGCCAGAATCACCCAGCTAAGCTGCTCCTAAATTTATAATCATTTAAGTTTTAATTAAGTCTTAAAAAATATATGTAATTTATTATTATCAGCTAAATTAGAGAAGGAAAATTTACTTATTTTTCACCCTAATACGACGAAAGAAACTTTACTGTTTTTGGTTTGGTTTTGCCAAGAAAAGCCAAAGTTAACAGTCAAGAGCTAAGACTGTAGTATATTATTTGTGTAGGTATACTGCTTAATGAAACAATAAAACTATAAAAACGTAAATGACTTTACATACAAAACACAAAGAAGGGATACCTGGCTGGCTCAGGCAGTAGAACATGCGACTTTTGATCTTGGGGTCATGAGTTCTGGCCCCACGCTGGGGGTAGAGATTATTAAACAAATACATAAATAAATATTTTTAAAAACCATAAAGAAATAAATTCAAAACCAAAATAATCTTTTTAGAAATCAGGGGGTAATTGACATATAACATTGTATGAGTTTCAAGTATACAACATAATGATTGTATATGTATATATTGCTAAATGATCACCACGGCAAGTCTTAAGTGTGGTCCCTGCCCCCCCCCCCCCCCCCGCCCCCACCTCCGCTGAGGGCTCTGCTGTTTTGAGAGAAATACACCAGTGAGAGCTGGGGCTCCTTCCCAGGAAGAACTTAGGCTCACTTTGGTTTGTTTCCAGGGTGGGGTTATTTTAGAGATTCCTCCCCCCCCCCCCCCACCCCAGGCCTCCCTCTCCTGGCTTTGCTTGAATCTTGGCTGTTGGCGGCTCAGAGTGGGTGGGGTAGGGCGGGGGTGGCCAGGGGTGCCCCATAGGGGCCCTGACCCTGTTGCTGTGTCCTCCTCTCTCCTCTTCCTGCTGCCCACGAGGGCCCCTGGACTAGCTGGGCCTGGGACCAAGGTGTCTGGACAGGCGGCTTGTTTGGAGAAGTGGCTGTTGGTGGAAGGCTGGGTGTCCCTACTTGACTCACCTCTTTGGTCAAAATAAAAAGAATTATCTCAGGTCAGAAAAAAAAAAATACAGGAGGTGGCTGAGATGCCAGCAGCTCCAAGGGCAGGGGAGGGGATGGTAGGGTGGGTAGAGTGGCGCCAAGCGCAGCAGGGGGGAAGGTGGCAGCCGGTGGCCAGCAGGCAGCATAGGTCGCATTCTCCTTGCTCCTAGGCCATGGGTGCCAGGGCAGCAGGGCAGCATGGACAATAAGTCAAGACAACTAGACAATAAGTCTAGTTAATATCTGTCACCATACAGTTACAAAATCTTTTTTTTTTCTTTTCAAGATAATCTTTTAAAATAAATATTATTGGATTAAAAAGACAACAGAAAAATAGTGCAACTCCTTTTGAAAAAAACAGTTTGACAATTCCTTAAAACATGAAACATAAGGGGAGGTTTCAAGATAGCAGCCTAGGGAGATCCTGATCTCACCTCTTCCCATGGACACAACAAATCTCCACCTACGTTCAGAATAATTGCCTCTGAAGACGACCTAGAACCTGGATAGACAGACCCTCCCAGCAAGGGATGGCACTGAGATGGGTAGAAGAGGCAGAGATGTGGCTATGCTAAGGAAAACAAACTACACACCAGGTACAGCACTCCACTGTCAGGAGGGATCTCAAATGTACAGAAATTTTCCCTGAGGAGTGAGATATTCGAGCTCCAGATCAGGCACCCCAAACCTTAACTCTACACAAGAGAGATGATCTGGCAAAAAGCTATCTTTGAAAAATAACAGGGAATACTTCAAGGAAAACTATAGAACTATAGGGAAATGCACTTTTGAAGGGCTTGTGTGCAGACTCACTTGACCTAGAAACTAGCACAAAAACATCAGATGGAAAAGTACATAGATCACAGGTGAAGGAGACCCACTTATGAATGAGAGAACCAGCTGGAAAGGCAGGAGGCAGGAGGCAGCTGGGTCTCTCTCTGGGGATTGAAACTGGCAGCAACCATTTTTGCTACGTAATTTTGCTCTGCTGATCCCAGCAGTGATGGCTGCCATTTTGGAATCTCCTTCTAAATTGCTAATGCCTTGGGGTATGACTTGCTGAAAGCATCACACAACCCTGTGTGTTGGCTGGGCCTCACAATTGACAGAATGATAACTCTGCCCACAGCACACCAGCAACGGTCAAAACTGGTCTTTATAGTTAGCTGAGACAGGAGCCATACCCCCCACCAGTGTACCCAAAGCACCTATGGCTCTGCCATACTACAAAGGCGACACAATTGGAGCAGCTGGCTCTGGTGGCCAGGGATTGTACTTCCGGGTCCCACAGGACATCTTTAATATAAGGCCATTCCTTCAAGACTGGGATACTTAGCTGTACTACCTAATACACAGAAACAAACACACAAAGTTAGGCAAAATGAAGAAAGAGAGGAATATGTTCTAAATGAAAGAACGAGATGAAATCTTAGAAAAAAACTAAATGAAGTGAAGATAAGCAATATACCTGATAAAGAGTTTAAAGTAATGGTCATAAAGATGCTTACCAAACTCAGGAGAAGAATAAACATAGTGAAAACTTCAACAAAGATAGAAAATATGAGAAAGTATCAATCAGAGCTGAAGACTATAACAGAAATAAACAATACACTAGAGGGAATCAACAGCAGATTAAAAGATGCAGAAGAACAAATCAGTGATCTGGAAGACAGGGTAGTGCAAATCACCAAAACTGAACAGCAAAAAGAAAAAAAGTATCTTTAAAAATGAGGATAGTTTAAAGACAACTAACAGGAATCACAGAGACTGCCACACAAGATGAATGCAGAGATCCACACCAAGATACACACTGCAACTAAAATGTCAGAAAGTAAAGATGAAGAGAGAATCTTAAAAGCAGCAAAAGAAAAGCAAATAGTTATATATAAGGGAAACTTATATATAAGGGAAGCTGATTTTCTAGCAGAAACTTTGCAAGCTAGAAGAAAGTGGGACAATATATTCCAAGTACTTAAAGGAAAAAAACTTATAACCAAGGAAATTATACCCAGCAAGATTATCATTCAGAATTGAAAGGGAGATAGAAAGTTTCTCAGACAAACAAAAGCTAAAGGATTTCATCACCACTAAATGTGCTTTACAAGAAACATTAAAGGGATTTCTTTAAATGGAAAAGAAAAGGCCATAAGTGGACACAATAAAATAAATGAAAGAAAAAATTCTAACTGGTAGAGGCAAACATATAGAAAAGGTAGTGGATCAACACTTACAAAACTAGTATGAGAGTTAAGAGACAAAAGTAGTAAAAGCCAATACATCTACATTAATTAGATAAGAAATACATTAAATAAAAACATGTAAATTATGACATCAGAACACTAAAAGTGTAGTGTTTTCGGAATGTGTTTGAACATAAATGACCACAAAATTAAACATTTTTTTTCATATTCATTTTTGAGAAAGAGAAAGACACACACAGAATATGAGTGGGGGAGGCGCAGAGAGAGAAGGAAACACAGAATCCTAAGCCAGCTCCAGGCTCTGAGCTGTCAGCACAGAGCCCGATGCGGCGCTCAAACTCGTGAACCATGAGATCATGGCCTGAGCTGAAGTTGGATGCTCAACTGACGGAGCCACCCAGGTGCCCCTAAATGACCACCAACTTAAAATAGACTGCTACATTACACAGGTTGTTATGTAATCCAGTCAAAAGACAGAAGGTGGCTAAATGGATAAAAAATATGCTGCCTATAAGAGACTCACTTCAGATCCAAAGACACACACAGAAGGAATGAGGGATGGGAATGGAAAGGAAAAGAAAGTAGGGATAACAATAATTATATCAGACAAAATATACTTTCGACAAAGGCTGTAATAATTGACAAAGAATGGCATTATATAATGATAAAGGGATCAAACCACAAGAAGAGATAACACTTATAAATATTTATGTGCCTACAATAGGAGCACCTAAATATATAAGCAAATATTAACAGACAAAAAGAGAGAAATTGACAGTAATATGATAATAGTAGGGAACTTTAAAACCCTACTCACATCAATGGATGGATCATCCAAACAGAAGATTAATAAGGAAACATTAACCTTGAGAACATCAATGGATAGAAGAGTACAATGGATTGAGAGAGAACATCAATGGATGGATCATCCAGACAGAAGATTAATAAGGTTGGGGTTGTGGGAGGGGGGATGGGCTAAGTGGGCTAAATGGGTAAGGGGCACTAAGGAATCTACTCCTGAAATCATTGTTGAACTATATGCTAACTAATTTGGATGTAAATTAAAAAAAATAAAAAATAAAACAGGTTAATAAAATAAATAAATAAATAAATAAATAAGAAAAAAAAAGAAGATTAATAAGGAAACATTAACCTTGAACAACACATTAGAACAAATAGACTTAATCTCTCTCAGAGAAAAGTCCTTCTAAGAACAGTAGAATACACATTCTTCTCAAGTGCACATGGGACATTCTCCAGGATAAATCACATATTAGGCAACAAAACAGTGTCAATAAATTTAAGAAGAGTAAATTAAGAAGATTAAAATTATATCAAGCATCTTTTTCAACCACAGTGCATGAAACTAGAAATGAACCACAAGAAGAAAAGTGGAAAATAACACCAACATGTGAAGACCAAACAACATGCTTCCAAACAACCAATGAGTCAATGAAGAAATCAACCAGGAAATAAAAAGTACTTTGGGGCAAATGAAAATGAAAACACAACACTCCAAACTGTATGGGATGCAGCAAAAACAGTTGTAAGAAGGAATTTTGTAGCAATAAAGGTCCCACCTCAAGAACAAGAAAAATCTCAAATAAACAATTTAACTTTACATTTAAAGGAGCTAGAAAAAGAAGAACAAATAAAGTTCTAGCTACAGCAATTAGATAAGAAAAAAAGAATAAAAGGCATCCAGAAGAGAAGCAGGAACTGCTGCCCAAACCACATCTCCTAACCAGAGAGTTGTGCAAAGCCTCAGTTCAGTTGAAGTAGTATCAGGTCTCATTTAACAAGCAAACCAGAGCACACCTAGTTAAAACTTGCCACATTCTGGCCAAAGACCAAGCACTGCCCATTGCAGGCAAAGAGAGCCCCTGAAGGAGACTGACCTGAGGGACAGAGCAGCCAAAACACAACACCAGGGTGCACAGAGCACACACCAGAGACAATCCTGGAAGAGCCAGGCCCTGGACACTATACAATCTCTTCTTCAAAAGGCCATTACTTCAGGAGCAGGAAACACAATGGGATTTTCTAACACAGAGAAGAAGGCAGAGACTTAGACAAAATGTCAAAACAGAGGAATTCATCCCAAATGGAAGAACAAGATAAGGCCATGGCCAGAGATCTAAGCAAAACCGATATAAGTGGCATGCCTGATGGAGAATTTAAAGCAACAATCATAAGGATACTTGCTGGGCTTAAGAAAAGAATAGAAGACATCAGGGAGACCCTTACCACAGAGATAAAAGTTAAAAAAGAATCAGTCAAAAATGAAGAATACAATAACTGAGATTGGAAACAGGCTTGATGCAATGAACAGCAGACTGGAAGAAGCAAAGGAAAAAAAAAGTAACATAGAAGACAAAATAATAGAAAATAATGAAACTGAACAAAAGAGAGAAAGAATAATTATGGAACACAAGAATAGACTTAGGGAACTTAGTGACTCCATCAAATGTCACTAACATTCAAATGTCACATTACATTTATAGGATTATTATAGGAGTCCCAGAAGAAGAGAGAAAAAGAGGCAAAAAAATTTAACTATTAGTTAAAAACTTCCCTAATGTAGGAAAGGAAACAGACATCCAGATCCAGGAGGCACAGAGAACTCCTATAACATCCATGGTCAAGATATTGTAATTAAATTTGCAAAATATAGTGATAATGAAAAAAATCTCAAAAGCAGCAAGACAAAAGAATTCCTTAACTTACAAGGGAGAACCCATAATGCTAGCTGTAGATTTCTCAACAGAAAGTTGGCAGGTCAGAAGGGAGTGGCATGATATGCATAAGAAAAATCTCTAGCCAAGAATACTCTATCCAGCAAGGCTATCATTCAGAATAGAAGGAGAGATAGTTTCCTAGACAAACAAAAACTAAAGGAGTTTGTGACCACTACACCAACTCTGCAAGAAATATTAAAGAGGATTCTGAGTGGAAAGGAAAGACCAAAAGTGAGAAAGACAAGAAAGGATCAGAGAAAAATCTCAAGAAACAATGACAAAACAAGTAATAAAATTCACTAAATGTATATTTATCAATAATTATTTTGATTCTAAATGGACTAAACATTCAAAGACATATGGTATCAGAACAGATAAAAAAAAGAACCAACCAAGGGCCATTTATATGCTGCTAAAAGAGATTCATTTTAGACCTAAAGACACCTGCAAATCGAAAGTCAGGGAATGGAGAAACATTAATCATGCAAATGGATGTCAAAAGAAAGCCAGAGTAGCAATACTTATATCAGATGAACTAGACTTTAAAACAAAGACTGTAACAAGAGATGATAATAAACAAGAAGATTTAACAATTATAAATATTTATACACCCAACAATAAGGCACTCAAATATAAAACAAACAATTAGAACAAACATAAAGGAACTAATTGATAATAATACAATAATAAATAGTAGGGGAGTTTAACACCCCACTTATAGCAATGGACAGACAGATCATCTAAACAGAAAATCAGTAAACAATAACATTCAATGACACACTGGACCAGATGGACTTAACAGATATATTGAGAACATTCTACCCTAAAACAGCAGAATACACATTCTTTTCAGGTGCACATGGAACACTCTCCAAAATATATCACATACTAGGTCACCAATCAGGCCTCAACAAACAAAAAGATACCAAAACACTGTGAAACTTGAAGTCAGCAAGAAGAAAAATTTGGAAAGACCACAAAGACATGGAGGTTAAACAACATGCTACTAAACAATGAATGGGTCAACCAGGAAATCAAAGAAGAAATTTAAAAAAAAAACATGGGAATAAATGAAAATGAAAACAGCACAGTCTAACTCCTTTGGGATGCAGCTAAAGAGAGAAGTAAATAGCAATACAGGCCTACCTTAAGAAGCAAGAAAAATCTCATATAAACAACCTAACCTTACACCCAAAGGAGCTAGAAAAAAAAAAAAAAAAAAAAAAAAAGAACAACAAATGAAGCCTATAGCTAGCAGAAGGAAGGAAATAATAAAGATTAGAGCAAAAATAAATGATATAGAACAAACAAACAAAAAAACCCAATAGAACAGATCAATGAAATCAGGAGATGGTTCTTTGAAAAAATTAATAGTTGATAAACCCTTAGCCACACTTATCAAAAGGAAAAGAGAAAGGACCCAAATAAATAAAATCACAAGTGAGAGAAGAGAAATAACAACCAACACCACAGAAATACAAACAATTGTGAGGGAATATTATGAAAAACTATATGCCAACAAATTGGACAATCTAGAAGAAATGAATGAATTCCTGGAAACATATAAATGACCAATATTGAAACAGGAAGAAATAGAAAACTTGAACAGATTGATAACCAGCAAAGAAACTGAATCAGTAATCAAAACATCTCCCAACAAACAAAAGTACAGGGCCAGATGGCTTCACGGGGGAATTCTACCAAACATTTAAAGAAGAGTTAATACCTTTCTTCTCGAACTATTCCAAAATAATAGAAAAGGAAGGAAAACTTCCAAATTCATTTTATGATGCCACATTAGCCTCATATCAAAATCAGATAAAGAATCCACTAGAAAAGAGAACTACAGGCCTTGCAGACACTGCCACCCTGGAGCCACCTGCGGTTCCCAGCTATGGTCAACCTCACTGTTCTTCAACATTGCTGTAGACAGTGAGCACTTGGGCCGTGTCTCCTTTGAGCTGTTTGCAGACAAAGTCCAAAGACAGCAGAAAACTTTTGTACTGTAAGCACTGGGGAGAAAATATTGGTTATAAAGATTCCTGCTTTCACAGGATTATTCCAGCATTTATGTGCCTGGGTGGTACCTTCACGTGCCATAATGGCATTGCTGGGAAGTCCGTCTATGGGGAGAAATCTGATGATAAGAATTTCATTCTGAAGCATACAAGTCCTGGCATCTTGTCCATGGCAAATGCTGGACCCAACACAAATGGTTTCCGGTTTTTCATCTGCACTGCCAAAACCTAGTGGTTGGATGGCAAGCATGTGGTCTTTGGCAAGGTGAAAGAGTGCATGAATATTGTGGAAGCCATGGAGCACTTTGGGCCCAGGAATGGCAAGACCAGCAAAAAGATAACTATTCCTAACTGTGCACAAATCTAATAAATTTGACTTGTGTTTTATCTTAACGTCCAGACCACTCCTGTACCTCAAGAGGGCACCCTTTTGTCCCCATCTGCTTGAAATATCCTATAATCTTTGTGCTCTCACTGCAGTTCTATGGGTTCCATATTTTCCTTATTCCCTTCCAAGTCTAGCTGGATTGCAGAGTTAAGTTCATGATTATTGAATAAAAACAAAAAAACAACAACAGCAAAAAGAACTACAAGCCAATATCCCTGATAAACATTGGTAAAAAAAATTCTAAATAAAGTACGAGCATACTGATTCCAACAACTTGTTTATTTTTAAAGTTTATGTAGTTTGAGAGAGAGAGAGGGAGAGAGGGAGAGAGAACATGAGCAATGGAGGAGAAGAGAGAGAGAGAGAGAGAGAGAGAGAGAGAGAGAGAGAATCCCAAGCAGGTTTTGCACTGTCAGCACAGAGCCCAATATGGGGCATGAAGTCATGAAATGTGAGATCATGACCCAAGCCAAAACCAAGAGTCAGATGCTCAACTGATTGAGCCACTCAGATGTCCCCCAATAATACATTTAAAAAATCAATCACCACCATCAAGTGTGATTTATTCTTGAGATGCAGCAGTGATTCAATATTCACAAGGCAATCAGTGTGATACAACACATTAATAAATGAAAGGGTAAGAACATTATAATCATTTCAATAGATGCAGAAAAAGTATATAACAAAATGTAACATCCATTCATGATAGAAACCATCAACAGAGTAGGTTTAGAGGGAATATACCTCAACATAATAAAGACCATATATGAAAAACCCACAGCGAATATCATCCTTAATGGGGAAAAACTGAGAGCTTTTCTTCTATGGTCAGAAATGAAATAAGAATGTCCACTCTCACCACTGTATTCAACATAGTACTAGAAGTCATAGCCACAACAATCAGACAACGTAAAGAGAAAAGAAGGCATCCATATTGGCAAGGAAGAAGTAAAACTATTTGCAGATGACATGATACTCTATATAGAAAACCCCAAAGAACTGTTAGAAGTGATATACAAGTTCAGTAAAGGTGCAAGATACAAAATCAACATACAGAAACTTGTTACATTTCTATACACCAATAATGAAGCAGCAGAAAGAGAAATTAAGGAATCAATCCCATTTATAATTGTACCCAAACCAATTCGATACCTAGGAATAAATACCTAGCTAAATAGGCAAAAGACCTGTATTCTGAAAACTATAAACATTCATGAAAGAAATTCAAGATGATGCCAAGAAATGGAAAAATATCCCATGCTCAAGTGTTGGGAGAACAAATGTTAAAATGCCTATACTACCCAAAGCAATCTATACATTTAATGCAATTCCTATCAAATACCAACAGCATTTTCATGGAGCTAGAATAAGCAATCCTAAAATTTGTATAGAATTACAAAAGACTTCGAATAGCCAGAGCAACCTAGAAAAAGCAAAGCAAAGCTGGAAGCATCACAATTTCAGACTTCAAGTTATAGTAGTGAACAAAACAGTAAGGTCCTGTCACAAAAACAGACACATAGATCAATGGAACGGAATAGAAAACTCAGAAACGAACCCACAATTATATGGCCAACTAATTTTCAACAAAACAGAAAAGAATATCCAATGGGAAAAAGTCTCTTTAACAAATGATTTAAGGAAAACTGGACAGAAATATGCAAAAGAATGAAACTGGGCCACTTTCTTACACCATACACAAAAACAATTTCAAGATGGATTAAAGACCTAAATGCGAGACCTGAAATCATAGAAATCCTAGAGACGAACACAGGCAGTAATGTTTTTAAATTTTTTTCAACGTTTTTTATTTATTTTTGGGACAGAGAGAGACAGAGCATGAACGGGGGAGGGGCAGAGAGAGAGGGAGACACAGAATCGGAAGCAGGCTCCAGGCTCTGAGCCATCGGCCCAGAGCCTGACGCGGGGCTTGAACTCACGGACCGCGAGATCGTGACCTGGCTGAAGTCGGACGCTTAACCGACTGCGCCACCCAGGCGCCCCAGTAATGTTTTTAACATTGGCCATAACAACTTCTTTCTAGATATGTCTACTGAGGCAGGGGAAACAAAAGCAAAAATAAACTATTGGGATTTCATCAAAATAAAAACTTCTGCACAGTGAAGGAAACAATCAACAAAGCTAAAAGGCAAACTATAGGATGGGAGAAGATATTTGCAAATGACATATCTCATAAAAAGTTCATATCCAAAATATGCAAAGAACTTCTCAAACTTAACACCCCAAAAATGAATAATCCAATTAAAAATGGGAAAATTATAAAAGTAGATTTTTCCAAAGAAGACACACAGATGGACAACAGACACCTGAAAAGATGCTCAACATCACTCATCATCAGGGAAGTACAAATCAAAACTGCAATGAATATTGCCTCACATTTGTCAGAATGGCTAAAATCAACAACACAAAAAACAACAGGGGTTGGCAAGAATGCAAGAAAGGGGAACACTTTTGCACTGCTGGTGGGAATGCAAACTGGTGCAGCCACTCTGGAAAACAGAATGAAGTTTCCTCAAAGAGTTAAAAATAGAACTATCTTATGATCTAGCAATTGCACTACTAGATATTTACCCAAAGAATACAAAAACGCTTATTCAAAGGGATATATGCACCCTGGTGTTTATAGCAGCTTTATCTATAATAGCTAAATTATGGAAACAGCCTAAGTGTCCATTGACTGATGAATGGATAAAGAAGATGTGGTATATGTATGTATATATACATATATATGTATATGTAATATGGAGTAATATGGAATATTGCTCAGTCATCAAAAAAATAAAATCTTGGGGCGCCTGGGTGGCTCAGTCAGTTAAGCATCCGACTTCGGCTCAGGTCATGATCTCGCAGTCCGTGAGTTCGAGCCCCGCATCAGGCTCTGTGCTGACAGCTCAGAGCCTGGAGCCCATTTCAGATTCTGTGTCTCCCTCTCTCTCTGACCCTCCCCGCTTCATGCTCTGTCTCTCTCTGTCTCAAAAGTAAATAAATATTAAAAAATAAATAAATAAATAAAATCTTGCCATTTGCAATGACATGGATGGAGCTAGGGAGTATAATGCTAAGGGAAAAAAGTCAGAGAAAGACAAATACCATATGATTTCATTCATATGTGGAATTTAAGAAAGAAAACAAATGAGCACGGGGGAAAAGAGAGAGACAAACCAAGAAATAGACTATTAAAAAAAATTAAATTTATTTTAGAGAGCGCGTGCAAGCAGGGGAAAGGGACAGAGACAGAGAGAGAATCTCAAGCAGGCTCCACGCTCAGTGTAGAGCTGAACATGGGGCTCAATCCTACAATCCCAGGACCATGACCTGAGCTAAAATCAAGAGTCAGATGCCCAACTGACTGAGCCACCCATGTGGTGTGAAATAGGCTCTTAATTATAGACAGCAAACTAACGGTTGCCAGAGGGAGATAGTGGGGGAGATGGGTTAAATAGGTGATGGGGATAAAGGAGTGTACTTGTTGCGATGAGCACTGGGTGTTCAATGGAAGTGTTGAATCACTACATTGTATACCTGAAACTACTATTACACTGTATGTTAACTAACTGGAATTTAAAATAAAAACTTAAAAAAACAAAACAAACAAAATTCATAGATGCAGAGAACAGATGTGGTTGTCAGGGGGGAGGAGATGTGGGGGGGGGTGGGCAAAATGGGAGAAAGTGGTCCAGACGTATAAATTTCTAGTTATAAAATAAATCAAGAGGATGTAATGTACAGTATGGTAACT
Source organism: Neofelis nebulosa (assembly GCF_028018385.1). Lineage (NCBI taxonomy): Eukaryota > Metazoa > Chordata > Mammalia > Carnivora > Felidae > Neofelis > Neofelis nebulosa. Next base: position 25,436,599 of record NC_080798.1, on the reverse strand, counting down.
ACAGCCAATAATATTGAATTGCATATTATGTAACTTTATATGGTGACAAGAAGATACTAGACTTGTGGTGATTATTTGGCAGTGTACACAAATGTCAAATCATTATGTTGTACATCTGAAACTAATATAATGTTATATGTTAATTATATACCTCAATAAGAAAAAAACAAGGAACAATGGTACTGCAAAACAAACCAAAACCCACAAAATGACAATAGTAAGTACTTACCTACCAATAATTACTTTAAAAATAATGAATTAAGTTATCCCATCAAAAGACATAATGGCTGAATTGTTAAAAAAAATAAACATGATTCAATGATATGTTGCCTATAAGACATCCACTTTAGCTCTAAAGGTGCACATAGACTAAGATTAAAGGGATAGAGAAAGATAATTCAAGCAAGTGGTAAACAAAAGAAAGCAAGGGAGCTATTCTTATACAAGTAAAAATAGACTTTAAGCAAAAAATGGTCAAAAGAGACCAAAAGTCATTATATAATGATAAAAGGGTCAATCCACTAAGAAGACATAAAACTGCTACTTTTTATGTGTCTATTATCAGAGTATCTAAAAATATAAAGCAAATACTAACAGAACTGAAAAGAGAAATACACAACAATATAATAATAGTTGAGGACTTTATTTTTTTTTTTAATTTTTTTTTTTCAACGTTTTTTTAATTTATTTTTGGAACAGAGAGAGACAGAGCATGAACGGGGGAGGGGCAGAGAGAGAGGGAGACACAGAATCGGAAACAGGCTCCAGGCTATCAGCCCAGAGCCTGACGCGGGGCTCGAACTCACGGACCGCGAGATCGTGACCTGGCTGAAGTCGGACGCTTAACCGACTGCGCCACCCAGGCGCCCGAGGACTTTATTTTTTAATTTTTATTTAAAAAATTCATTTGTAAGTAACCTCTGAACCCAACATGGGGCTTGAACTCACAACCCTGAGATCAAGTGTTGCACATTCCACTGACTGAGCCAGCCAGTTGCCCCAATAGTTAAGGACTTTAATACTCTACTCTCAACAATGGGTAGGTCAACCAGACAGAGAATCAATAAGGAAACAGTGTATTTAAAAAAAAATTTTTTTTAACATTTATTTATTTTTGAGACAGAGCATGAACAGGGGAGGGGCAGAGAGAGCAGGAGACACAGAATCAGAAGGCTCCAGGCTCTGAGCCATCAGCCCAGAGCCTGATATGGGGCTCGAACTCATGGACCGCGAGATCATGACCTGAGGTGAAGTCGGACGCTCAACCGACTGAGCCACCCAGGCGCCGCAGGAAACAGTGTATTTGAACAACACTATAGGACAAATGGATTTACCAGACATCTAAAACCCAATCCATCCAACAAAAACAACCACCACCACCACAACAACAGAATACATATTCTTCTCAAGCACACATGGAGTATTTTCCAGGATAAATCAAATGTTAAGCCACAAAACAAGTCTTAGCAGATTTTGAAAATGTTTATTTATTTATTGTGAGAGAAAGAGAAAGAGAGAGAGCGTCCTCATGAGTGGGGGATGGGCAGAGAGAGAGAATCCCAAGCAGTTTCCATGCTCAGTGTGGAGCCCAACGCAGGGCTCTATCCCACCACCATAAGATCACGACCTGAGCTGATATCAAGAGTTGGACGCTTAACTGACTGAGTCATCCAGGCGCCCTAAGTCTTAGCAAATTTAAGAAAATTGAAAACATTCCAAGTTTTTTCACTGACCACAATGGTGTGGAACTAGATATCAGGAAACCTGGAAAATTCACAAATACATGGAAATTAAACAACATATTCCCAAACAAACAATGGATCAAAGCAGAAATTAAAAGAGAAATCAAAAAGTATCTTGATACAAATAAAATGGAAACACAATATACCAAAACTAATGGGATGCAGTGAAAGTAGTTCTAAGAGGGAAGTTTATATATATAAGCATACAACAAGAAAATAGAAATATATCAAACAACCTAATTCTACACGTAAGGAACTAGAAAAAGAACAAACTAAGCCCACAGTTAGCAGAAGGAAGGAGATACCAAAGATAAGAGCAGAAACAAATGAAATAAAGGAAAAACAATAGAAAAGATCAATGAAACTGAGTTAGTTCTTTGAAAAGGTAAACAAAATTGACAATCCTTTAGCTAGACTACCTGAGAGAGATTGAGAGAGAGAGAGAGAGAGAGAGAGAGAGAGAGAAGAGAACACAAAGCAATGGAATCATGAACGAAAGAAGAGACATAACAATTGATACCACAAAAATACAAAGAATCATAAGACACATGAACAACTAAATGCCAACAAACTGGACAACTTAGAAGAAATGGATAAATTCCTAGAAACATGCAATCTACCAAAACTGAATTAGAAAGAACAGAAAATCTGAGCAATGAGTAAGGAAATTGAGTAAGTACTTCAAAAACATTGTGACAAAGAAGAGCTCAGGACCAAATGGTTTAACTAGTGAGTTCTACTAAACATTTAAAGAAGAATTAATACCAATATTTCTCAAACTCTTCGAAAAAAATTGAAGAGGAAGGAAAACTTCCAAACTTATCTTATGAATCAAACATTACTCTGATGTCAAAACCAGATAAGGCTTGGGGCGCCTGGGTGGCTCAGTCGGTTAAGTGTACGACTTCGGCTCAGGTCATGATCTCACGATCCGTGAGTTCGAGCCCCACATCGGGCTCTGTGCTGACAGCTAAGAGCTTGGAGCCTGCTTCGGATTCTGTGTCTCCCTCTCTCTCTGACCCTCCTCCATTCATGCTCTGTCTCTCTCTGTCTCAAAAATAAATGAACATTAAAAAAAAATTTTTAAAAAACCCAGATAAGGCTTGATGACAACTACAAGCCAATATCCTTGATCCTTACAAAAATTCTCAACATACTAGCAAACCAAATTAAGCAATACAGTAAAGGGTCACATACCATGATTTAGTGGAATTCATACTTGGAATGCAAGGATGGTTCAACATATACAAATCAATACATATGATACATTGCATTAGAAGTATGAGATTGAAAAATCATATGGTCATCTCAGTAGATACAGAAAAAGCATTTGAAAAAATTCAATATCCATTCATGATAAAAAAAAAAAAACTCTCAACAAATTAGGTGTAGAAGGAACCTACCTAACCATGATAAAGACCATATATGATAAGCCTATAGCTACCATCATACTCAATGGTGAAAGGTTAAAGCTTTTCTTCTAAGATCAGGAATAAGACAAGGGTGCCCACTCAGACCACTTCTATTCAACATAGTATTGGAAGTTCTAGCCAGAGCAGACAGACAAGAAAAAGAAATAAAAGTTACCAAAAATGGAAAGGAAAACTAAAATTGTCTCTATTTGCAGATGATTTTATATATAGAAAATCCTAGAGACTCAACCAAAAGACTTAGATTTAATCAACAAATTCAGTATAGTTGCAGAAATCAGTGGTGTTTCAATACAGTATCAATGAATTTTCAGAAAAGGAAAAAAAGCAAACAATCCCATTGACAATACATCAAAAACAAAACACTTAGGAATAAATTTAACCAAGAGGCAAAACAAAAAGACGTTGATAAAAGAAATTAAAGAAGGCACAAGTAAATGGAAAAATATTTGGTGTTCATGGATTGGAAGAATTAATATTGTTAAAATGTCCATACTACCCAAAACATTCAAAGCAATCCTTATTAAGATTTCATATGAGGAACCACAAAAGTCCCTGAATATGCAAGCCAATCCTGGGAAAAAAGGGAAATGCTGGAAGCACCACACTTCCTCATTTCAAACTATATTACAAATGTATAGTATCAAAACAGTATAGTACTGGCATAAAAATAGACACATAGTCAATGTAATAGAATGAAGAGCCCAGAAATAATTCCATGCATTTATAATCAACTAATATTTGGCAAGGGAGCCAAAAATACTCAATGGAGAAAACACAGTCTCTTTAACAAATGGTGCTGTGAAAATTGGATATTTACTTGCAGAAGACCCCTATCTCACACTACTCACAAAAATTAACCTGAAATGGATTAAAGACTTAAATGTAAGACCTGAAACCATATATCTCCTATATTAAAAAATAGGGAAAAACTTGTTGACATGGGTCTTCACAATGATTTTTTGGATATGACTCCTAAAGCAAAAGCAACAAAATAATAAATAAGTAGGACTACATTAAACTAAAAAGTTTATACACAGCAAAACAAACAATTAACAAAATGAAAAGGCAATCTAGGAATGGGAAAAAAATATTTGCTAACCACATATCCAATGATGGGTTAACAGCCAAATATATAAAGAATTCATTCATGTAATTCATTAGCAACCCCCCCCCCCAAATAATCCAACTAAAAATGGGCAAAGGCCAGAATAGATATTTTTCCAAAGAGTATATATGAATGGCTAACACATGCATGAAAACGTGCTCAACATTAGACCTGAACAAACATCTCTCCAAAGATGATATATAGATGTCAAACAAGAATATGCAAAAATGCTCCACATCATATGTCATTAGGGAAATGCAAATTAAACCAATAAAATTCCACTACACGTCTGTTAGAATAACTAAAATCCATAACACTGATAACACCCAATGCAGCAACAGGAACTCTTACTTATTGCTGGTGGAAATAAAAACTATACAGCCACTTTTGAAAGCAGTTTGGCAGTTTCTTACAAAACTAAACATACTCTTGGTGTATGATCCAGGAATTGAGCTCATTGGCATTTCCCCAAGTGACTTCGAAACTTACGTCCATACAAAACCTGTACCTGGATGCCTATAACAGCTGAATTCATAATTGCCAAAACTTGGAAGCAAGCAAGATGTTCTTCAATGGGTGAATGGATAAATAAACTGTGGTACATTTAGGTGATGGAATATTATCCAGCGCTAAAAAGAAATGAGCTATCAAGCCCTAAAAAGACATGGAGAAAACTTTAATGCATATTATTCAGTGAAAGAAGTCAATCTGAGAAATGTACATACTGTATGATTCCAACGATATGACCTTCTGGAAAAGGCAAAACTAAGGAGACAGTAAAAAGATCAGTTGGTGCTAAGGGTTAAGGGGGAGGTGGGATGAATGAAACATAGATGATTTTTAGGGCAGTGAAATTATTCTGTGTGATACTATAATGGTGGATATGTCATTACACATTGTTCAAACCTACAGAATGTATAATACCAAGAATGAACCATAATCTGAACTACGAACTTTGGGTGACAGTGATGTCTATTATAATAAATAGGTTATTCTGTTGACAGATTTTGACCATGGGGAAAGCTCTGTGGATGGGGAGGACAGAGTATGTGTGGAAAATCTGTGTACCTGCTGCTTAATTTTTTTGTAAACCTAAAATTGCTCCAAAAAATGGTCTATTTAAAAAAAGAAATTATACTCTATATATCCTATAAATAAAAAAATCAATGTTAGTTATAACAGAAAGTAACTCTTCCTTCTTTCCTTCCTTTCTTCCTTCCTTCCTTCCCTTCTTCCTTCCATCCTTCATTCCTTCCTGCCTTCCTTCCCCCTCCTTTCTTCCTTTCTTCCTTTCTTCCTGAACAATCCAGTCCAAAACCATCAGGTGAGTCTAAGCAAGTTAAGCCTGTGTGGGTTGAGGAAAAGAGTGAGACAGTGAGAGGTTGCACAAATAAAGGTAGGAGGACATCCCTGCAGCAAGGGGTGGAATGTCAGAGTCTGCAAATGGGGATGGGGACATTTGTGCTGAAGGCCCGGTACAAGGTGTTGAAGTCTGAGAAAAATGAAGAATGTAATAGAAGGGTCCATGGGCGATTGGGTTTCAAGTGGGAAAAAGAAGGCAACCATGGTAACTCAATGTGGAGTGTTGAAGATCTACCTGGCTAGAGAGGGCATCCATAAAGTGGAGTGGTAGCAGCCAGCACAGGGTTCAGGTTTAGGCAGGGTGAGGAGAGTAACTGTGTGTATGGGGATAGCAGCAGCAGCTGGTGTGATGTGTTAGAGCCTGAGAAGGGTGAGAAGCACATATGCAATGGGAATGGAGGAGGTATGAGTCAGTATAAGATGTCAAAGCCCAAGTAGGATCAGAAGGTCATATGGACAAATACTGTATGATCTTACTTATATGTGGAATCTTACAGAAACAGAGAATTAACTGGTAATTACCAATGGTGGGTGGTGGGGGGGGGGTGGGAATGAGGGAAGGAGTGAAGGAGATTGAAAGATATAAGCTTCAAGCTATAAGATAAATAAGTTTTGGAGATGTAATGTATAGCCTGTTGACTATAATTAACAACACTGTATTGTATATTTGAAAGTTCCCAAGAAAGTAGATTTTAAAAGTTCTCATCACAAGAAAAAATTGTAAACATGTGGGGTAATAGATATTAAACTTATTGTGGTAATTATTTTGCAATGTATACATATATCAAATCACTATGTTGTATACCTTAAACTTATATGACGTTACATGTCAATTACATTTCGATAAAACTAGAAAAAATCTACCAAAATATTTCCTCTCCACCCTCCCCTGAGACCCTAGTAGCTACCATTTTGCCTTCTGTATTTATGAATTTGAGTAATCTACGTATCTTATATAAATGGAGTTGTTACACAGTATTTGTGCTTTTGTGTTTGGCTTACTTTTTTAGTTTATTTATTTATTTTGAGAGATAAAAAGAGAGAGAGAGAGAGAGAGAGAGAGAGAATCAGTGGGGGAGGGGCAGAGAATCAAAGCAGGCTTTGTGCTGACAGCAGTGACCCTGATATGGGGCTCGAACTCACAAACTGTGAGATCATGACCTGAGCCAAAGTCAGACGCTTAACTGACTGAGCCACCCAGGTGCTCCTGTGTCTGGCTTATTTAAGCATGATCTTTTATTTATTCAGGATCTATCCATGCTATAGCACATATCAAAATGTCGTTCCTTTTTATGACTGAAGAAATATTCTATTGTATGTATATACCATATTTTCTTTGTCCATTCTTTCATTGAATGCACATTTGGATTATTTCCACCTTTTGGTTATTGCAATGAATGGTGCTATGAAAATTAGTATAAAAATATCTGTTTGAGTCCGTTCTTCAAATTCTTTTGTGTATATACCTAAATATGAAATTGCTGCATCAAATGGTAACGCTATGTTGAAGTTTTTAAGGGAAGCTCAATACTGTTTTCCATGGCAACTGCACCATTTTATATTCCCAGCAGCAATGCATAAGGGTTCCAATTTCTCCCATTCACACTGGCACTTGCTGTTTTTTTTGTTGAGTGTTTTTATCATGAAAAGGTGTTGATTTTGTTAACATGCTTTTTCTGCCTCAAATTGGCATGTGTTTTTCTCCTCCTTCTTTCTATTAATCTGGTACATTCCATTTTTCCAGATTTATTGAGATAGAATTGACAATTAAAATTGTATACGTATACCATGTATAATGTGGTGATTTGATATATGTATATTTTGTGAAATGATTACCACAATCAGAGTAATTAACATATCCATCATATTACATAGTTTATGTTACCTTTTGTTTTAGAAGAGAGAATGCTTACAAACTACTCTCTTAGGGGCGCCTGGGTGGCTCAGTTGGTTAAGCATCTGACTCATGATTTTGGGTCAGGTCATAATCTTTCCATCTGAGATTGAATCCCATGTCAGGCTCCATGCTGACTGTGTGGCTGTGGAACTCTCTCACGTGCACTCTCTCTCTCTCAGTCTCAATCTCTCTTAAAAAAAAAAAAAAAAAAAGATTTACTCTGTTAGGGGTGTGCCCGACTAGCTCAGTTGGTAGAGCATGTGACTCTTGATCTTGGGGTTGTGGGTATGAGCCCTCATGTTGGGTATGGAGATTGCTTAACAATAAAATCTCAAAAAAAAAGAAAGAAAAAATCTTGTTTAAAAAAATTTACTCTCTTAGCAAGTTTCAAGCACACAATACAGTATTATTAACTATAGCCACCATGATTCATGATGTATGTACATTAGATCCATAAAACTTATCTTACAACTGAAAGCTTGTACATTTTGATGAGCATCTTTCCACTTTCCCTATTCCTGAGATCCTGCCATTCTACTATCTGTTTCTGTGATTTAGAACTTTTTATGTTTTTTGTTTGTTTGTTTTTGTTTTAGATTCCACATGTTTAGAGATCATATGGTATTTGTATTTACCTGTTTGGCTTATTTCACTGAGCATTGTGTCTTCGAAGTTCATACATATATTTGCAAATAGCAGGATTTCCTTTTTTCTCATGGTTGAATAACATTCACGTGAGGCTTACATAAAGCATCTTATAGTTATTACAGTGTATTCTAAGGTGATAACAACTTAACTCTGATTGCATACAAAAACTACCCTTTTACTCCATTTTGCCTCTGATGTTACAGTGTCCGTCTTTTTTTTTTTTTTTTTTTTTGAGAGTTCATGGGAGGGGCAGAAAGAGAGAAAGAGAGAGAGAGAGAGAGAGACAGAGAGAGAGAGACAGAGAGAGAGAGAGAGAGAGAGAGAGAGAGAGAGAGATTGAATCCCAAGCAGGCTCTGCATTGTAAGTGCAGAGCCCAACATGGGGCCCAAACCCATGAACTGCGAGATCATGACCTGAGCCAAAACCAAGAGTCAGACGCCTGGGGGTCTGAGTCACCCAGGCATTCCACAATATCTGTTTTTTTATATTGTGTATCCATCAATAAACTATTGTAGCAATAGTTATTTAATGCTTTGTCCTCTAATCTTTGCATTAGAGTTAAGTGATTTATACAACACCACACTATAGTGTGAGAGTAATTACTATATTCTTACCTTTACCAGTATGTTTTATTCTTTCATATGTTTTCATGTTAATAGCATCCTTTCATTTCAGATTAAGGAATTCCTTTCAGCATTTGCTATGGCAAGTCTAGTGATGATTAACTCCCTCAGACTTTTTCAGGGAAAATCTTTATCTCTCCTTCAATTATGAATGACAGCTTTGCCAGGTAATGTATTCTTGGTTGGCAGGTTTTTTTTTCCTCTCAGCATTTTGATTTTTCATCTCACTCTATCCTGGCCTGTGGTGTTTGTGTTGAGGATGACACTGATAGCCTTATGGAGTTTACCTTGTATGTGGGATTTTTTTTTTTTTTGCTTTTAATATTTCCTCTTTGTTTTGAGACTGTTTTATTATAATGTATTGTAGAAGATATCTTTGGGTTGAATATATTTGGGGACCTATGAACTTCATGAATTTGGATGCCCATCTCTTTCCAGAAATGGGAAGTTCTCAGGCATTCTTTCTTTTTTAAAAAAACATTTTTTTTAATGTTTATTTTTGAAACAGAGATACAGCATGTAAGAGTAGGGGGGAGCAGAGAAAGAGGGGGGCAGAGGATCCAAAGCGGGCTCTGCACTGACAACAGTGTGGGGCTTGAACTCCCGAACCTTGAGATCATGACCTGAGCTGAAGTCAGATGCTTAATCAACTAAGCCACCCAGGTGCCCTCTCTAGCATTATTTCTTTAAATAAGCTTTCTGTCCCTTTCTCCCTCTCTTTTCCTGCTAGTACTCCTAAAATACAGAAATTGTTTCAATTGATGCAATTTTATAATCCATGTAGTAGTCTTTCTTCAGTCTTTTTCATTCTTTTTGTTGTTGGTGATCTCCTCTAAATAAATAATTTCATGTGATTTGTCTTCGAGTTGAGATTCTTTCCCTTTATCAAGACAGTTGTTGGTGTTCTCTACTGCAATTTTCATTTTATTTGGTGTGGTCTTCAGGTCCAGAATTTCTGTTTAGTTCTGTTTTGTGATTTCTATCTCTCTGTTAAACTTCTTATTTTGTTCATGTGTTGTTTTCCTGATTTTATTGAATTGTTTTTCTTTGTTTCTTTGTAGGCTACTGAGCTTCCTTAAAGCAACTATTTTGAATTTTTTATCATTCAAATCATAGATCTCCATTTCTTTTGGGGTTGGTTAGTAAAAAATCAATTTGTTCCTTTGCTCCTTTGTTGGTTTCATTTTCCCTTGATTTTTCATGTTCATTCAAGTGTTGGATTACTGCCTTTGCATTTGAAGTAGTAACTTCTTCCAGTCTTTATTGTCTGTCTTTGAAAGAGAAATAATTTCTGTCAGCCTGTTTAGGGATTCTCAGATTTTCTCAGACCATTCCTATAGGTATGCCTGCTCCACACTTCTTGTCCCGTGTGTGTGTATGTGTGTGTGTGTGTGTGTGTGTGTGTGTGGCATTCTTAAGATTATATGCCTTCTTTCTGCAAAACTAGACCTAGTGCTGACAGCTTCAGCGTTACTTTTCCTAGGGCAGTGGTGAATATTCAAGTTTGTTTGCTTTCTCAGAATCTTGCAGAGTTGGACCAATTTTCTGTGCGTGTTCATGAGCTCTCTGCCAATCTTGCACTTGCCATTCGCAGGGGCACACATGGGGAACTGGCCACAAGATGTGTGTGCAGGGGATTATGTAGGTGAGGCATAGAGAGCATTAGGGATGCCTGTGGGCCATTTGGGGGAGTCTGCAGGCAAGATCCCTCTAGTGATTTGTGGTGGCCCTTGTAATGAAGTCCACAAAGCAGTTAGTATGTTCTATGTCTCTTAGAGCGGTGCACTCTAAGTCCTGCCTGCTCTGCTCCCAGCCTCTCCTCACCTTCAGTTGTGCAGCTTACCTCAGTATTCCAGATGGGGTGAGAAAGAGATGGGCATCTTTGGCAGTGTTGCCCACACTGGGGAATCTGGGTACTCACTCACATGCTCTCACTTTCTGCTATGGGAGAAATTGCAGGCCAAGGGGTTCTTCTTAGTACTGAGCTGTGCTATCTTGGGGGAATGGGGACACAGATAAAGTAAACCTATTTCTTTTACTTTCTTCAATGGATCCAATCTTTGTTTTTGTTTTTTCTTTCTCCCAGGATGTGCTAGAACTTCTCCACTGGACTCCTGGACTCCCATAAAGGGGGAGTATCACAAAGGATACTCTCATTTGCTGGCGTTGTCAAAATCAGGGTTCTTTGAGGGGAAGACGTTAGAAAACTATCACTCCTGTGGTTTATTACATAAATGGTTTTTGTATGTAGAACCATCCGGGCACTCTGGGAAATAATCTCACTTGGTCATGACATAACTCTTTTTTGTTTTTTGAAACATGCTATCATATTAGAAAAGGGTTTTTTTTTTTTGATCTATAAATCTTTTAACATGTGCTGAGTTTAGTTTGCTAGTATTTTGTGGACAAGATTTGGATCTTAATATTTTAATGGAAGGAAAGAATGCAACATAAGGCAGTTAGGATGGAAAAACAAAAATTTAAGTTAGAAAGTTGGGGGAACAGAGATTTTACATATTATTTTTATATATTAAAAACATCAATAAAAGAAACAATGAATTTGACATTGCACACCTATGAAAATTGTAATTAAATATTTTGCAAATATGATAGAACAGTTTCAACCATACTTTCCTTCAAAAGAAGATTGCCACATAGGAAAATCATGAATCTGGAATCCATTTCTTTTTATGGAAAGATATTTAAAATTTTAATTACAATATGGGATAAACTGTTGGAACTGGCCACTTAAGAGGACCGAATACGAATTTTGAAAAAAAAAACAAAACATCATCCGTTAATTTTAGATAAAGGGTAAGCATGAACCACGAATTTACTGAAGTTGCTTTAAAATCAGTTCTTCCATTCCCATTAACATACCATCATGAGACAGTTTTCCTACCATGAGAAATTAGAAATAGTTTAGATATAAAATTTCCTCTGCCTTTATCAATCCAATCTACTTTAGATAAATTACCACACAAGAAAAAATATATGTCACATTGAAAGCTTTAAGTATTCGTACACAATGGATTCATTCATTCAGAGTATGCTTACAGGCATTTATTAAGAGAATAGAAATTTCACTCACACCTTTGCTTTAGTTACAACTGTAGAACAAAAACAGTGTAATAGCCATTTACTATAATAAATGCTGATTGGCAAATATTCTCAAAGCAAAGTGTACAGTTTTTAAAATTATTTTCTGTTTGTCCTGATTGTTTGCTGAAATGTAATTTTGTCTGTTGAATTTCACATTTAAAAAATGAATTTGTATTTTGTATAATTTTTTCCATTTCAGTTTACGTGTAATTTATTCTTATCTTAATTTAGTTAAGTATCAGCGATTGACGGATTAAGAAAGAAAAAACGGGTCCTTCATCTTGGACGAAGTAGCGCTGGTGTAAATACCTAAAGTGTGCTCCTAGACAGCATACTGCATTTTATTCAAATTCGCCTGATAGTGGGCCTTAGGCACTTATTTATTAAATAAATGAATGAATTTTCAATCTTGAACGCTAGGTCCACACTGTTAATCAGATGTCTATTACAGTCTCTCAATGATTACAGTTGCTGACATTTTTGAAGTTATTAAATGCCTTCACCTATGCTAGGCGCTTTTTCTTTCACCACCTTCACGCAAGTTCTCCTTTCTCCCCGGGGAGAGGGCGTGCCCAGCACCACGACCCGCCTTATCTGTGCATTCGTTGGTGGATCCCGAGGCCTGTTACTGCCGAGTCCCGCCCAAACCACGCCCCCACGCATTCCGCAGGACCAGGAGAAGGCGTGGTCATTGTGGCGCTGGACCTTCCAGACCGTCTCCTCTCGTAAGAATCGGGACGCGCTCGAAGGCCGGCGCTGTGAGGGTGGGAGTGCATTCCGCGGTCCCACGGAGTCGGCGCGAGAGGCCCGCGACCGCTGCTGGCGCACTCCACGCCCAGCTGCCCCGGCACGCGGCCTCCGCGCGAGTTCGCGCACGCACGCGCGCGCGCACCTGCCCAAGCTTCGGCCTGGGCAGCGGGGACCCGCCTGGCGGAGGCTGGGCCGCTGAGGTACGAGGGGAGGAGCCCGAGCTGTGGCGCTGTTGTCGCTCCCGTCGCCGTCGCCGCCACTGCCGCCGCCCCCGAGAGGAGCATGTCTGCAACTCGAGCCAAGAAAGTGAAGATGGCCACCAAATCGTGCCCCGAGTGCGACCAACAGGTGGGCGCTGAGGGCCGGCCGGGCGGGTGCGCGGGCGGGCGGCCTTTGCTGGCGACCGTTGGCTGTGGAGAGGCCGCCTCGCCGGGTCCGGGAGGCCGAGCGGGCGGGCCGGCCCTTGGGCTCGGGGACTACAGTGGGAGCCCGGAACGGGCCGGGCTGAGCCGAGGAGGTGCCAGGGAGGCGCTCAGGCTCGCAGTCCGGCCGGCGACAGCCGGGCGACTGTGTGCGCGGGAGAGAGGCGTGGGTTTGTCTAGAGCCGACGAGGCGCCCTGTCCGGACCCTCCCCGAGTCGCCTGGCCGGCTCCGGGTGACAGCGGCGGGAGCGCGGGGACAGCGGCCCAAGTGGACGAGCACGGCCCTTTCAGTCCCCTTCTGCCCCGACGAGAATGCCCGATGTGCCCGGCTCCAGGCTCCTGGGTTCTGGCTCCGAAAGCCGCTCCTGCCACGCAGAGTTGCTTTGTTCCTGTCAGATGTATATGGTGACAAAAAGAGCCGCAGCCATAATGACATTTTCCGTTTAGATTTCAGTAATTTGGTGATCTTAATGTTCTTTTAATACTTTTCATAACCCAAATAATCATTTGTTAATTTGTTTTAAATTTTTAATAGAACACCATTAACTACC